>NW_026728839.1:2173470-2412055 GCF_030272615.1 Cryptomeria japonica
TGTAATATAAAATCGATTTTATTCTCTGATTGAAAAACCATGAAAAATGTTGCTCATTTAAATGTTTTCTTAAGAACATATACTTATATATATGTATGTACTCATATATAAGTATATTTGATATACACATATGTGATATACCCTCTTCAAATTAATATTGTATATTCATTTAAACTATTGTTATATCAACATTCATATTTTCATTAAAATTGCATAATTTGGGAAAGAACAACATAAGAAATATCATATAATCATTATGCATAAAAATCCATGTAGTTTCAAATTTACATTTGAAAATAACAATCATTTATGTAATTGTTTCATGATATCATTATAACTGAACGTTGCATTAGAACATACATGAGCATAATAAGTGGATTAAATTTTCGTTATGTATATTTGAACTATGATTCTGTGAAAGAGTGTTGAATATGGGTAAATAGGGAAGGATGGTCCTCTTCTAAAAAAAATCCATTTATTTTTAAGTGCTTTTGTTAATTTGCGCTGTGCTCGATTAACCACAGGAAATGACACATGTTTCCCTCCCAACCATAGACAATATATTGTTATTATCTCCCCCAAGAACAACTACGAGACATCCTACTTGTCTTCCACGCTTTGCTATGAACATTCAATTTGCTTATTGTGTTTGATTATTCGATGAATGAATTGATCTGGATGTGCAAATTGAATTGATTCTTTGAGAGACAAATGCAACACATATATATCTAAATATAGATACCGTCAACCATCATGACTAATCCACAAGTCAGCTTCTAATCAACACGCCTCATATTAGAACCGATTCACATCTTAATCGGTTTAGTACAAACACGTCTTAATTAAATGTGTCTTATAACCCAAGGGTGGCAGATTACACATGATTGAAATATTAACAAATAGAAGCAAATCAGTACAATTAAATTGTCTGAGGCCAAAAGGTCGATTAGACAATTTAATAGTCTATGTCGACTCACAAAGATTCTAACTAATGCCATCACATTAACACTCCCTCTTATCTAAGGAGGAATCCTTTTCAATCTCTACAAGTCACATCACCTCATTGTGATGACTAACACAATGACTACACTCATGTGAATGAAGGAAGCTTATCACCTCATCATGATG
This sequence comes from Cryptomeria japonica, assembly GCF_030272615.1. Classification (NCBI taxonomy): domain Eukaryota; kingdom Viridiplantae; phylum Streptophyta; class Pinopsida; order Cupressales; family Cupressaceae; genus Cryptomeria; species Cryptomeria japonica. Next base: position 2,174,599 of record NW_026728839.1, read on the forward strand.
TTTGACCATTATGGCTACTCTCATATGTGGAAAGGAAAGATATTACCTCATCGTGATGTCAACCATCATGGCTTCTCCCATGGATGGTGAAAGAATAGATATCACCTCACCATGATATCAATCATTATTGTGAGATCGTCACCTCACAATGATAGTAAAATGCACAAATGTTCATCATTGTGAGATTGTCACCTCACAATGAGATTCACCATGGCTCATCCCAGAGGGTGAACACACAAGTATAAGAAAAATCATCATGAAATCTCTCACATGATGTTGTCATGGCGTCACACACATGACATCCATCATGACTCATCCCAGAGGATGGATCCATCATGGCTACTCCCATGAATGGAAATGCAAATGAACACAAGTTCCCATTATGGAATTATCAATGTGATGTCATCATCTCATCATGGCGTTCACCATGGATACTCCCAGAGGGTGAATAAACACAAGTGCTAAGTCATCGAGTCTCTCACATGACATCCACCATATCTAGTCCCAAAGGGTGGAACAAGGGCTTTCACCTCAAACTTCTCTTGTAGAAAAGAATGTCCTAACGAGGGCTTGCACCTCAAACTTCTCTCACAGACAAGAATGCATTAACAAGGGCTTGCGCCTAAAACTTCTCCCTCACAAAGAAGAATGCATTAAGAAGATCTTCATGGTGATGTGGCCCCCTCTAAAACATATATCAACCTTCTGACCTCCTCGTCAAAGGTTGCTTGTGATGAAGTGTTAAACTCCCTCTGAATCTGATATCAACCTTGTGGCCTCCTCATCCAAGGTTACCTCTGATGGATTGTCATACTTCCTCAAAATATTGATTCCTCCTCTTCGAAGAAATGTCTTCAGCCACCAACTTTGTCTCATGGCAACAAGCATCAAATTCTTCCTTCCTTGAATGCAATCTCTTATGCTTCTTGGTCCGTCCTAAAATAATTTCAAAGAGATTAATAATAGTTTATATAAAACAAGTCAAACTACAAGAGAGTATGTAGAAAATATCATTGAAAGATCAATTAAAGAAATAAAAGAACTTATCTTTGTTGATTCTGAAATATCTTTCTTTCATCTTTACTGTTCTCAAAATTGCTAATCTCAGCACAAAAGACAATCTCTCAACTCAGATTATGCAACCATCATATTCAATATAGAACCAGGCCTCTCAAGGCACCATCACAAACCATGCGCATAGAGAATGGAATCTATGTGACCAACCAAGCACAATCGAAATTGCAGTTATCCTTTCATTTTTTAGACAGACTAAAAAGTCTTCACAACTACCATGAACCAACTTACAATGAGTGAATAGTATCACCTAGAGATTTTATGTCAGTGATAACAACAAAAAGTAACCATGACCTCAGCTAATCACATGATCCAAATAATCGATGTTAGAGAAATTAAGTTTTAGCCCACAAAGGTGATTCCAAAGATATAAGTAAGGAATACTTATCTCACTATACTCAATATGATCAAAACCTTTGCTCGCTTCCACTGTAGGAAGGACATGAATGGAGTGATCAGCATAAAGCCCAGTAGATTTAGATCGAATAATTTATAAATCACCAGCATCACTATATACAACCAATGATACTTGTAATCTTGTATACTTAGCAGACTTATTTGGTCTCTGTCACAGATTTTTCTTGTTAGATACTACTCCTTCCAGGTGCGCTCCTTCTACAGACTTATTGATATGTAATATATGATATCAAATTAGATTGGCTCATGTCTATATAAACAATATTGGTGTCATGGCAAAGAAGCTCCAGATACTTCTATCAATTATGCAAAAAATGAATTGTTCAAACTTTTCTTGGTTCAAGACCTCCACTAGACCATGTGGTTCTACCCTTCTTGACTAGCTCATACAATGCTTTGTATGAAGTGTGAATGATGAATAATGATGAACAATGGATACCCCAATCGGTACTGAGAGGGGGGGGAGAATCAGTACAGATAAAACTTTCTCAACAACTTATCTAGTTGAAACAATACCAAATGGTTGTCATCATTACTGAACTTAACTATGACAATACCAGTTAAACATAGTAAGATACCAAACACCATATATTGATAAGTCTCAATACTCCAAATACAATCAATACATGACATCGACTTCACCGATAAACATATGCATGTGGTATGTTGGCAATAACATAACTTATTAACTCTGCATGGATAATCTTTCAACCAAATCATTCAGAAACATCACATGAAAAATGCATAGCACATAACACACAATTTTTTCACGTGGAAACCCAAATTGGAAAAACCACGGTGGGGATGAATACCCACAAGCTTGTTTTGAACTCTTTTGAAGCTCGCCCTGTTAGGAGCCTAGTCCGGTTAAAGACTTTACAATAAGGTTCTGTTAGGAACCAATCATGTTAAAGATCACCTGGTTAAGGGATGCCTATATATATACCTTGTTAAAGGTTGAAACCCTGTTAAAGGTTACCTCGCTAGAGGATTTGAAGAACTCAATATTCTTGAGTCACCTAGTTATAGGTTTTACAATGAGCTTGTTAAAGCTACTCAGTAAAGGGATTTTCCAAATATTGAAATGATTAGAAGACAACAAATAAAAACTTTGATCTGATAATAGCACTACATGCTAAGGCAGATCCTTTTCATATCCTCTACTCTGCAATCACACTCTGCAGTTTCCCTCTTACTGGTCTGGCAAGAATCAAGTATCTCTTCACTCGGATACACAGACAATATTTGCCAACAAATTTCCAATAAAAACATCATCGACCTTATAGGTAACAGATAGGTTGGTAGCATAAACCCTAAACCCTAAGCATCTTAGGTTTACAACATAGGCGATCCAATCTTGACCGTCAAAACATATTGCATAGAGCATTACACACTAGTACATTCGGAGCTGATTTCCGATGGTCGTTTATCGGATTTGTGAAAAAATTTCATCGAAGTGACAACAAAATCAACTATCAAAAAATCAGCATCTGATTGGTCAACGATACCATGCCCATCAGAAATATGAAAATCCAATGGACTCTACCGATGGACAATCCAATGGACTTTGCACTGACGGTGATGTTGTTTATCCGACGCTTGTGTCGTGGGTCCATTTGGAGACATCGATGACTATCCGACTACGAAGTGTCGTCGCACATATAGTATCCTCATCGGATGTTTGTGTCATTTGAGTCGAAAGTGTGACGAATCCAGAACATTTCACCGATGAGAATGTTGTATGTCTGTCGATTACATCGTCGATCGAAAACTTGGTATTTTTCATAATTCCGATGATGATAATTTTTATCAAAAAATAATTATTATTATCAATGAGACCAAGCGATGTCTCATCGATATAAAAGAGCCATCGAAGGAAGGAAACGCCGATGAATTCCAAAAAGGACTCACCGAAGATAATAACTTCATCGACAAAATATATCAAAGAAAGCAGAGAGGGTCTTCATCGACAGGAAAAGTTCTCGAGGAAATAATACTATCGGTGCAACATAAAAAGGACCCACCAAAAGGAGCGTTTTCATCGAAACAATAATATTGATCCGAAGACAAAAGGTATCGATGAGACCCAGCGATGTCTCATCGATATAAAAGAGCCATCAAAGGAAGGAAACGCCGATGAATTCTAGAAAGGACTCACCGAAGATAATAAATTAATCGACAAAAGATATCAAAGAAAGCAGAGAGGGTCTTCATCGACAGGAAAAGTTCTCGAGGAAATAATACTATCGGTGCAACATAAAAAGGACCCACCAAAAAGAGCATTTTCATCGAAAGAATAATATCAATCCGAATTCAAAAGGTATTGATGAGACCTAGTGATGTCTCATCGATATAAAAGAGCCATCGAAGGAAGGAAACATCGATGAATTCCAAAAAGGACTCACTGAAGATAATAACTTCAACGAGAAAAGATATCGAAGAAAGCAGTGAGGGTCTTCATCGACGAGAAAAGTTCTCAAGGAAATAATACTATCGGTGCAACATAAAAAGGACCCACCGAAAGGAGCATTTTCATCAAAAGAATAATATCTATCAGACAAAAGGAAGCTACATCGATAAAAGATATTGATGAGGATATAGGTTTCGAGGAGGTTAAAAGGCATGTTCTCGATATGCGTGGTTTTGCTGATGTAACTTTATCAGTGAAGAATGATAAGGGAAAATAAAGAAAAGCTTTGGTGAGATAATAGACTCATTCATCGACGGGGCATAGTGATATCGATGAAAGAAGTATTTTGATGGAAAAATAAAGGAGGGCACCGAAGCCCAAGGTTTCTTCGACATAAGACCCGATGGATATCAGATATGTTTCGATGAGGAGACAACCATATTGACCGAATACAGTATTTCGATGAAGGGAAAAAATACTTGATCGAAGTAATATTTGAAACAAATGATCGAAAGACATATCCTCATCAAAATAATTATTGATTGCCGCAAAAATTAAAAATAAATCCCATGGAAGGTCACATCGCCATTAAATTTGAATGTGTGCCCAAGTGACCATTGTCCAAACTGCCATTACTAACTAATTAAATATGCCATAAGTAGTGGATCAACATCAAAGGACATAGCATTAAGGAATTCACAAGCGACGAACTGAAAGCAGGAATTGGGCGAATTCATAGATAAAGCTCAGTAATTCCAAGTAAGTTGTTTGCACACATACCTCTTTTTTAAAATTCAAATGGAATCATCATCTAAAACTAATAAGACCAGAAAGGGAAAAGAACCTATCGTTGCAGGAGAAAAACCTAAAAGACAGAAAAGGGAAGGGTGTTCTTTGGCCCAGGACCTGATTGATGAGTGGCCATCATCCAATTTGAGGTCCAAGAAGATTAGAGCCGATGAGGAAGGCCTGGAGGACCGGTTTGAGGATCTTGGAGACATATGGACAGAATTGAGAGGGTATGAATTATTCATATATGGGTACAACAGAAGAGTTGCCCCTTAACCTATCAACAACTTATGGCGATTGAACCTAGGAAGGTTAGCTGTGGCTAATGTATTCATGAATGTGGAGCTCATGAAGGCATTGGAAAATAATTATGACCCTAAAACCAAGACCATATATAACTACATGGGTAAGCCAATTCTTGCAATCACAAAGGAGGTTATTGACACCGTGTTCGATTTGGATTGGGGATTTGAAGAATTGATTGACCTCAAGAATTTTACAAGTGAATATTTTAACCTAGAGCACATTTACAAAACGTGGAGACTCCCTGTACATAGACCTAGGAATGCAGGGTCCTTAGTGCCACTAGGTCAGGGTGACAAAGCTCCCTATGATGTCAACTCTTTCCATCCATATTTCAAGTATACCTATTACTATGCTGCCCAAGTGCTAGGGATAAAATCCCATCCTTTGATGGATATTGCAGCCATGGTCATTTGTGCCGATTTGCAGTCTAAGGACCCCCGCTTCTTTGATTTTTTTGCTTATTTGGTTGAGGTTTGGAATCATGGGTTAGAAAAGTTAAAGGGGGATGTCATCAATGTTCATTTCAAGCATTATTCCTTACTTATGCATATTCTATTGTATGTGGGCCAAGAGGAAGGTTTATGGCCAGAAGAGTTATGTGTCAGGGCATATGACAATGTTGGGATGAGAAAACCAATGCAACTATGGGTTTCTTCATGGGACCAGAGGTATGTGAATAATCAATATTGGCATTTTGAGGAGTTCTTTGTCAAGCCATTATATAGACTGTTGGGATGGCCGTGTGATCATGCCCTTGCACCAGAGGTTCAAAGATTCCTAAGACCAAAAGATTTTGCTAAAGATCCCTCAATTGAACACAATTGGGGAGATTGGTATTGTTTTTTAGACTGCACACAAGTCAAGGTATACGGGTTCGAAGGGACACCATACTTACTACCACTTACAGTCCCTAACAGAGTGGCTTGTCTAGAAATTGTGAGGCAACTATCAATAGTGAGTACAGAACATCTGATAAGCCATGGGAAACAATCAATTGTACCTGGGTTGTTAGTATTTTCAGATTTTATTGTGAAAAGTTCAAAGAGTTATGGCCTACTGTAGACAAAATTGGATTATTATGGCATGGGTATGGGGGATCCAAGGCTCAATTTTGATCTTGAAGGATACATAAGAATAGCCCGGTCATCACAAAAGCTGAAGGCTGGAGAGCATAAATCTTACCTAACGGATGACCTCATTAAGAACATTGGTAGAGAAGAGGCCAAAGTGAAGCGAATAAAGTTTGAGAAAGCAATGCAGGCTTATAAATGGAAGGTTTTTAGAAGGAAAATGGATGAGAATGAGCTACAAAAGATTGAAGACCCCTTGGAGTTGGCCAATAACTTATGAAGCATGAATTGGAAATACTTGAGGGAGTTCTACCTCATGTTTTTAGGGATTACATTGATACTATTAGGAATACAAAGCCTTTGGCTCATATGTCTCCTGTTTCTAGATCTAGCATCGTTCCATTCACTCCTCGAGAGGATTACCCCCTGGTTATGCAGAGGATACACCGATAGACTTGGCAATAGGACAACTGAATGTCCGAGAAGTGGCTGACATCAGATTCCTGAAGCATGAGGATTTCATTGTTGATAGTGACTTCATTGCTTCCAAGGAGTTCGCCGCATTCCTCTATCAACATAAAGGATCTCAAATTAGGAATAACATGAGAAATAGTGAAGAAGAGAAGCAGCTTCAAAAGTTACAAGAGGAGATGGACCTTGTGATGAGAGAAATGACACCTAAGAAGGGAAGACAGTTGCTTAAGGAAGTTGGTGTGCTATTATACTCTGGATGGGACATGAACTCTATCTTGTTGTTTGATGGATTCCTCAAGAAATAGGACCCAAGTAAGCAAATGATGCCAAAAGAGATTGATAAACTCTTTAGAGGATCAGGATATGATCCAAATCAAAAGGCTCTTCTACAGTGGGCTATCTATCCCAAAGATAAAAGACCTATATTGGTTGATACAGAAGAAGCTTTTGGACATTTGATGGTGCAGTGGGTTGGAAACACTGACCCTAGACAACTACCAAACTAAATTTGGATGTCACTAAACTAAACCAAGATCATATAGAGTTTCTAGTCTGAGAAAATTCTACATACAAAAGCCTATATGAGAAAACCAATGAAGAAAAATAGAGGCTGCAAGCAAGATTGCTTCAAATTGATACAGGTACTAGTCAAACAGGGATGACATACGGTGTTGACAAAGATGCCATGGATGCCTTGACAGACGCTATGTATTGGAGGAACAGAGCTGAAAAGACATCTCGGCAACTAAAAAAGGAACAACAAAAGATGGATAAGTTAGTTCTCAAGGTGGTTGAGCATAGATTCAAAAGTATGGTGCAGGTTGCAGAAATCTATTAGAAGACATACACTAGAACAGTCAAAGCTTTGAAAAAGCATGAAAGGCTCAGGTCTCAGTTGGAAGGCATGATGAATGACAATAGTCTAATGAATCTAGGTGAGAAAATTGAAGCCGATTCTTACTTGAAGTCCCATGATGAATTGGAAAATCAATTAAGGAAAGAGCTTTAGAGGCAAGACGATGGGAATACCCCTAGGGTGCCCTCTTTTTATAGTAATGGTGAGTTAGTATCGTTGGAACAGTGGAAACAAGAGTTCAGTGATGAGAAGAATTGAGCAATAGCAGAGTTGGATCGGGACAAAGAATTGTCACTTTGTGTTAACCATATTCTATCCAATCATTTCCAGACAGAAAGCGACATGAGGACACTAAACAATGACATTCTAATGTATAAAGGTGATAAGTACATTCAACACATAGGAATGTTGAACTTGTTTATCTTCCAATTTGTTAACAAAAGTGCTAATTAATAGTTATGTGCTAAAAAGCCACGGTGCTTGGTGACAATGTATACCCTCATATAAATGAGGGAACTTTTGTAACAATAAGGATCATTAGAGAAGAAGTAGGATATAGCCTCAGGCTTACTATTGTACCATTTTGCGAACATACAATATAATCAGTCATCTTTCCTTTGTGTATATGTTGTGGATTACTGCATCTTTCTGTAAGCAGGGGCTTGTGATATTATCTAAAGGAGATAAGGTTACTTGTGTTCTTCTAGTAAAACTTTGTGTTTCATATTGTGGATTTGAATAAAAAATTTAATTGTGAATATAGTTTTGTATATAGTGCGCCTGCATATTACCTCAACCATGGTGCGCCTGCATATGTATATAGTTTTGTTTATAGGTGGAAAGCCTGAGGTTCAATGTCAAAATTATGTATGTCTTGCTTTTGTATGAAAATGGCATTTTGCAGCTTTCCACCGACAATGTATTTGAGATGTCTTTGATTTAGATATGGCATGAGCTTAGTCGTAGAGTGAGAGTAGGGAGTTGGACCATCTCAACCATGGTGTGCCTGCATATGTATATAGTTTTTTTTTTAGGTGCAAAGCCTAAGGTTCAATGTCAAACTTGGTTGCTCTGATACCATATGTAATATTCCATTAATTCTATACTTAAAGAAAATAAATTGTGATCTATATTAAGATAAAAAATTGAGCATTTCAAAATAAAACATAACTACTTCAGTTGAAGGAGAAAACTAACTAAATGTTCTTCAACATAATAAGAATCTAACTAATTTATCTAAAAGGAAGGTAATCTTTTAACGATAAAAAAAATTGAACAAATATTATTAAGCTAATCAATATGAGAAAGGAATTCAAATGGCAAGTTTCATTTTTGAGGGAAGAGATAAAGGTTCAGAGGTTACAATTCATTTAACTTTCCAACTGAAACTTTTTGTATCAAGCCTTGACATAGTTTGCAATAGGGACAGAATCATCAAGGGCTTCTCCATTCAATCGTAGACTTGCCAGTCTCCCATGCCCCTTCCAATTGGAAGAGACCCAACCCTTCATGAGGGTGCATTCTAAGGATTGGGTCTCTTTTACATCTGGCCATCTGATCTTGTTGTTCAAAACCTACACGCAACTAGTCAGTCACACACTATAGGTAACCCCTAACTACTATGACCATCTGACTAATAGGTGTATCTAGTTCATGTGATCAAGTATGCATACAAGAAACATCTACTTCTTTAAGGCACAAGCATCAAAGTCAGAGGTTATGACAACTAGTCAAAAACATCAAGTATAAAAAGGTTAGTCTCAAGCACTAGAACACAATTTGCAACATGCATTAGGAGTTTTCCTCCTTACAAATAGTGCAACATTAAAAAGGTATTATCAAAGCTACAACCACAATTCAAAGAGGAAGCTTACAAAGATAGGACAAAGCTAGGTACAGTCATAAGTCAAGACAAATACATAGTTGAAACTCAGTCCAAAATAGTGAAGAAGTGCAACAAATGACATGAGAAGTCTAAAGAAGTATTATAGCAATCATGAGTCAAGGATTAATGAAGAGATATTTTGCATCCATGATACAATCTCAAACACACTTTTTACCATTCTCTTGGTGATTGTGCCCAATTGTGTATGTCTTGCTTATGTATGAAAATGGCATTTTACAGCTTTCCACCGACGATGTATTTGAGATGTCTTTGATTTAGATATGGCATGAGGTTAGTCGTAGAGTGAGACTAGGGAGTTGAACCATCTCAACCATGGTGGGCTTGCATATGTATATAGTTTTGTGTATTCATTAAAGATTTTCATTTAATTTTAATCAACTAAAGAGAAATATTCATGACTTACAAGTAATAAAAAAACTTACAAGGATGAGGCATATTCATTACTTACAAGTAATAAAAAAACTTACAAGGATGAGGCATATTCATAACTTTTGCAGTCCTACCTTGGATATCAACACTAGAAGCAACTCATATTGTTCGTGTATAGACAAGACAATATGGGAGTTCATTATACCCTGCAACTTGTGGTGTTGTTGTTCGTGTTGGCATTGTTCCGCCAACTGCTCATGATCTCGATGTATGCCTAGTCCTATACTGAGGAAGAGGACATTGAAGCGAAGGGGGGTCCTCTGCAATAACAAAGAAATGGGTTAAATTCAAAAAAAAAATTATTACTATTACAAGTATTTCATTAATTTAGAGAACATAATTGTTGTGCTCTTTACCTAATGGAGTCACATCATTTTGTGTAGCCTCAACCTCAACATGTTCAACACCCTCTAGATCATCTGGAGTTGAAATATTAAAGGTTACATTAATGTTGAACATCAATTGCAATTATATTTGTTTAAAGCAATAAAAGTGGTCCTCTTTACCTGAGTGGGGAACATCAAATTCTTGATGTTGTGTACCCAGATCATGCTCCACTTGCTCACCCCCGACTACATGCTCTAAAATATTAACAAAAAAGGTTACATTAATTACTACTCTAATTACAAATTAAGATGTTTAATTGTATTAATAGCTAAATAAATAAATTTGAATAGAAAATGAATACCTCCACTACTGGGATGCACATCCGGACCTTCATGTGCAGGTGGTGTTTCACAATTAGCGGGTTGCATTCCAATGACATGCACATTATTATTATTGCTTTCTTATTTAAAACAAATATAGTCACTTTATGTTGGAACTCAACATCAATTAGATTATTGGTAAAGTATTCTATTTGAAACAACTTCCATTTAGCATATTTACCTATGTGACAGATGCACTTGAATGTTGTGTATGCCCACTCAATTCTCATAGCCGATCAGCCACGACTAAATAGCCTTGCTGGTAGGCAATTCTCTTGTCATCTTCTGTGGGCGCTCTATTGAATTCAGAGTCCTGCATTTTTGCTTAGTACCGTGAATTTTGCTTGCATTGTTTGATAAAAAAAATCGTTTGCAATTTATTAATATTTTGATGCAATATTTCATTTACATGAGATACTTACAAGTCGTGCAGCAAGTTTCATGTAACCACCAGAGCTGAGTTTGTGTTGCCCATGCTTTTCTTGCCTTGCCTTGCCTTGGTTGCCCTTGACATGTCACTCAGTCTATAAAAAGATTGAAATATGTTAGATTATATAAATATAAAGAGTAATTAATTAGTACAAAATTACATTCTTAATAGTATCTCATACCTTCTTCTGGCATCTAGTGGTGTATTTCCTTTTTTCCTTTCAATTTTCTCCTTGGCATCCAAAATCAGGTCCTTTCACTCCCTCTCTGGAATCATGGGGGGACCCTCATACTTTAGGTTCCTCTCCAAATGGGTCTTGTATTGGTCCCTCACATACTTTATATATGTGCCAGCTTTTTCAAGGAGCTTGGTTTTGTCAAAGGTGTCATTTCCAAACCACTCAACCATTTGGTTTCTCAATTCATCTTTTAACCTTTTTTCTTGGTCATTCCACCTTTTAAAGAAAAAACAAACCTATTAGATTCAGAAATGAACTAAAACTACATTTATTACACTTCAAGAAATGGATCAAAGGAAAACTATTCTAGCAATGATATGAAATGAAAAGTGGATTAGGGTTAGTTCACATATGATGTACCACCTTTTACGTATGGTGGGCCCAAATATCTGCAATGCAATGTCACTAAGATGTTTATAGAAAATATCATTGCCTGCAAAAAATTAATGGGATCATTAGTCCAAAACGAGTGATCATAAAGTAAATTACAATTAGAGTATATATAATAATAATTTTAAAGGACCTGGAACCTTTTATATCTTTAAGGGAATAATTTCTTCATCGCTCACCACCAATGTGGCCTGCAACGTTCCCGTACTAGCAATATGAGAAGATCTAGGAAATGATGGTATGTTATCAGCAGTAGTCACCTCTGGCACATCTTCATGTGCATCTCCTCCTACAAAAAATGAGTCTATTATGAAATGGCATTAGAATTCAAGAAAGAATGCTTGAAGGGAAATAAACACATGATAGAAGATAGAGAAAAAGAGGGATCTACCAATAGTGGGTGGGCCAATATGACATGCACTAGAGGATGTCTGCATGCTACATGTTGCTGACATTACAGTCAGCAATATAGGTGAGGGTAACCTCTGATGAGGTAGCGGCAACATTTGCACAGTAACATTGACAGCACCTAAAGAATAATACATTAAATATATCAAACATTAAATATATGAAAAGTGCAAGAATTGTAAACAAGGATGAACCTTTATTTTGAAAATTGACAGTATCAAGTATGATGTTTTTTGGGTACTCAGAGCGATAAGCCAAGCAAGTGATAATACAAGAAAATCGTCATCACCTAAAGATCCTGCAACACCCTGATCGTGGGAATGAATTTGATGAGGGCAGATAAATTGCTATAAAAACAATAGGTACATATTTTAGTTAATAACATAAAAGAGAATAAAATATAAACCATTATTGAACTTCTGTTATAATTAAAGCTTTCATTACTACTTACTTACAATTTTTTTGCTATCCAAATCAATAATGCCACCCTCTCTCATATCTCATCAGTGATAGGATGCATAGCTGCCAAAGCAACAATCTCTTTTCTTATTTTTATAAGAGGCATTTTAAAGAATTTCATAAGGTTTGTGGGATCTTCAGGGTCATCATCGTTTAACCCTAATGATTCCACATCACTAGAAAGGTGCTCAGGTACTGCAACTCCCTTTCCCTTTCCTCGAACATCCATGTATGTCAAGAATATCATTAACAATTACAAAATTAGTATAAATCACTAAAAAAAAGAGCATAATAATGTAACAGTTTGCTTCTATCTAATTTGTACAATTACAATGAGGTTTACCTACTTGGTAGAGGTGTCGCAAGCTACATCTCTGTTTGTGATATGTGATGGATCCATGCCGGCCTGTGACAAAGAAAAAATATGAAAAATGTTAGCGAAATTAAACCAATAGACTTAGCACAAAAACTTCATAATAAAATGGTATATTGGATTCATTAATTGGAGGTTGGTTAATTTAAATGGTATATAGTACGTACCACCCCCATGATATTAACTTTGTTTCTATCTATATGATTCAAACTATAATCGATTAGAATCTCTTTGCCTGCACTTATTGATTTTATCGCACTTACAAATACATGATTTCCCTCGCACACCTCAAATATGCAATTCGGTTGTTTATTAGTTGACCCAAGTTGCATACTATTTATAAAACCTACAATATTCCATGTTGCTTTTGGTTGACCATCAATGTATACAGCCACTCATTTACTTTGATCATTATATTTTTGTTTTATATAATTTGCTGATAGTGCATACCTACGCATACTTTTTATATTTAACAATCTGCATCTAATGTTTGTAATTGTAACAAGGTCCAACAAACTCCATCAATTATGCAAGTCTATTGTAACAGACCTTTATGCCATCCATGGAAAATAAGCCTAAACCATGTAACGACGAAGGTGCTATGTGATATATCCTATTGTTAACACAAAAATCGGTGTTTATTGGAGGAAGTTCCTTGGGCACCCATTGTTTCTATAGATGTATGTACCTCAGTGGCACCTCAATGTCGCCTTTGGTCTCATCACCATAAGAACATGACCCCCCTTGAGAAAGGAAAAATTTCATGCGTTTATTGAATTTTCTTCTAATCTTTTGACCTCTTGTTGATCTCCCAATTGTATACCTACTAAATGTGTCACTTTCATTTTCTATTACTGCATTTTCCTCACTCGACGAAGATAGATCTGACAAATACCTATTTGGGGGTACCTGCACTACATGAAATGAGAGAGTTAATTGGTAATGAGAGAGAAATTTTGCAAATGAGGGTAATGTTGATGAAGAAGTCAGCCCTAAAGTTGATTTTGGGATGAAAATTGGAATAAGTCCAACTAGGGCCTCAAGTGTTGATAACTGTATTAGATTTGCTGCTAATGTCGAGGTTTGAAAAACTGAGGAAGTTTGTTTTCCAAGTAATTTTTAAAAAATAAATTGTTTCTATAGGGTGTATTGACTAGTTATACCTATCCATCCATGAGACTATGCAGGATCCTCGTCAAAGGAGTTCAGGGTCCTGTACAATGTAGACTATGCATGATCCTCAACTAAATGGTTGATGATGTCTATAGTCAATGACCTGTTCCCACCAAGGGTGACATCATCACACAAGGAGTATACCTGAAATCAACACCATCAATTGAGCATCATAAGCATTACTACATTTGTAAGTTGATAAACAATAAATACATACATATCATAAGCATCAAAAGCATCACATGATGTGTCATCATATATGTAATTGAGCATCACAATTAGCATCACATATCATGTGTCATCATAAAGATGTAATCCATCACATATGTATCATAAATCACTATCCATCACATAGGTAATAAACAATCCGCGTTCTATAAATAAACACAAAGTTGAAAAAAAATCACATGCATCATCATAAACATGTGATCCATCACATATGCATTTTAAATCAACATCCATCACATAGCTAATAAACAATCCAATTTCCATAAATAAACACAGTTTAAAAATTGTCACATAAATAGTCACTCTCCCTATCTCCATCTCCATATTAAAAGGTGCATCATGAATTAATTATGTAATGGCATTAGAATTCAAAACATAATGAATTAATTATGTAAAAAAAAATTCTATCAAGAAGTCAATATTAAATAGATAATATACTAATCGCATACCTCATACATTTCATTCTTCATCATCATGAACATCAAGGTCATCATCGCCAACATCATCATCATCATCATCACCATCATCATCATCATCATCGTCTTCGTCGTCGTCGTCGTCATCGTCGTCGTCGTCGTCGTCGTCATCATCATCATCAACATCTTTTCCATCATCATCACCATCATCACCATCACCATCACCACCATCACCATCACCATCACCATCACCATCACCATCATCTTCTTCTTCTTCTTCTTCTTCTTCTTCTTCTTCTTCATTGTCATTGAGAAATTATTGATCGTGATCATCATCCACTTCATCTTCTACTTCTTCGGTATCTTCTTCTTCCATCACATTATACTTTATCGGCATTCCTCTTGGATCATGTCTAACAACAAATGACCAACCCGGTTTATGTGGAACCTCTGAGTAAAATACTTGCTCACATTGGCTTGGAAGAACATAGGGCTCATCCCCAACTAGTTCAAATGACCTTGTATTTAGCATTATAAAACCATTATCATGTTCAATAAGAGTTCTATCAGGATCATTTTTATTCAATTGTAGCCTGTACCATTTGATGACGAACAAAACTAATTTGAAGGAATTAAAGTCACATTCACCTATATCATCCAAAATGCCATAGTATCAATTTTGAGATTGTTGAGGATGAATGTCATTTCTTGATGAAATATTTGTCACCTCAAAGACTATAGTGATGCCAAAATCACAAGTTTTCTTCGTGTCATCCAACTTTTTTATGCGAAATTTATGACCATTGCAGCACATAGCGTTGTGGTGTTTGACCTACGATATGTTAAACATGTAAAATTTATTGCATTGTGAGTTGATAAATATATGGGTGATTAATAAATTTATACATACCTGTTTATCTCTTAAACCATATGCTAAATCAATTTCCCTTTGTGTAACATTGGAATCTCCATTACGATGTGCTTCTTTAACCAATGAAGCCACACCTTCCCATGTTAACGTGCATCCAGAATGTTGACAACGTTCAATCCATACCATCATCCAATCAAGATTGTTTGCAATATACAAATGTAGTGCATCCCACTCTCGACCAACTGTACAAAAAATAAATAGACGTCTTATAATCGATTTATTTTGAAGATTAAGAATTAATTAACTACAATAACATCTTATAATTACCTCTCACTTTCCTCAATCTATCTTTCCCCATCAAGTACTCCCCTTCAAATTTTTTAATGGTGTTGGGATCCCAAATGCGATCCACGTGGATCTTTGCTGCAAACTTAGGAAGATATTCAAAAATATACACCATAGTCTGGTATACCATATATCCCTCCACCATAGAACCCTCAAGATGTGATCTTTGTCGAACCAAAGCCGTCAAAAATTTTAAGTGCCTCTCAACCATCCACATTGACCTAGTGTGTACAAGTCCACACAATTCAATCTCCTCAACTTGGTGTATGAGGTAGTGTTCTTGTGCATTGAAAAAAGCTGGAGGTAGACACTTTTGCATTTCACACATTAAATGAGGAATTTTTCTCTTCCAATATTTTATATCGTCTTTATGGATTTCTTTACATGACAACCACCTACAAGGTATTCAAGACGCAAAAAAATATATTATGTAACAAGTAAAATAAATCACAAATATAATATCTATACAACAAACTAAACAAATATCACTACTTACCTCATGTATTTTCCAAGATCATATATGACTTGCTTGATATTATTGTCGAAGTCATCTAGGAGAGATAGAGGAAGAACGTACTACAACAATTATAAAATTATCTTTTCATTTTTTTGTAACATAATGAAAAGTACATGTACACGCAGTACTTAAATACATACTAAAAACACAAGAACATGAATTACCTTAATGAAGGTATGCCAATCATGCATTTTCATCCCTAACCCAAATTCACTTTTCTTTGATATGAGATTGTTTATGTTCGCATCAAATCCTATGGGAAATCGAATTTTTCGTATGACTTCTTTTATAGCATTGCTTTGCTGGTCCATTAATAACCAAGGAAGCTCACTTATATTAATTTGGTCTCCATGGCTATTTGATTGAATGACATTTATCACTGCATGATTGGAATCCTGAATGTCACTACATATTTTGACAATTTTTTCTTTGTCACGCCTTCCATCCAATATTTTCCATATTGTCTCTGTTATATTCTTTCCAATATGCATACTATCAAACAAATGAACAATTTGTAACTTCTCATAGTAGGGCAACCTACTAAATTGTCAGGGATAACTTTTTAGTCCCTTAGGAAGGTGGTCATTAATACCTTCATGACCTTCATGATCTAAAATCACATCATCAGTAAACAAAACAAAATAGAAAAGATGTTTTATGACAAACCAATAGATGGAATGGTATTACCTTGACAATTAATTCTATTATATTCCAACTTCCACAGGTGAGGTGTCATTCTTCATGGCTTTGATGTATTCTCTTCTTTCCCATTGAAAAGATGTTTTTCAATATTTCGATACTTATGATTTTTGTGGAGAAAGTGCCTATACTAATCAAACACCTGCTTTCCTAAACTTTTTGAATGACGATATTTCATCTTTGGACCACAAACAGGACATGCAAATTTTCCCTTTGTTTGAAGACCTACAAGATAATGTATAATTGGATTAAATATGATAATTTTTTGAATTATAATGTTCATGCACAACTTAAACACTATAACATACCAAAAAAATGTGTTAGCCCCGGGGCATCGTGTATTGTCCATAGAAGTATCGCATGGAATTGAAATTGTCTTTGCCCTATTGGTCTAGAGACGTCATACATAGTGTCACAATTCCATAAATCCAGCATCTCATCGATAAGAGGCTCAATATATACATTCATATCTTTAACTTGGTACTTACCTAATCGAATGAACAAAAACATTACATAATTATTATGACCATTTTACTGCAATATTTATAATTAAATTTAGATGACTATATTTAAATGATAAAATACCTGGAACAATCATTGCCAATATTATGTGCTCCCTCTTTATTGGCATCCATGGAGGAATTTTATTGTTGATAACAAAAATAGGCCACACTGAGTAAACAAATCTCATCTCTCCAAATGGATTGACACCGTCCACTGCCAATCAAAGCCTGAGATTACAAGGTTCTTCTTTAAAGTGTGGCCACTTTTCCTCTATGTCCATAAATGTTGAACCATCCACAGGCATTTGAACAATGTCATCTCAACTTCTATTGTGTGCATGGTAATCCATAAATAGTGCCAAGCTAGTGCACTTGAATAATCGTTGCATACATGGAATAATGGGAATATAGCGAAGAACCTTGCCAGGAACCCTTTTTGTTATTTGATCTATTCGATATCTACTGATATGACATTCAAGGCATTCAGTTCAAAATTCATGTTGTTTGTGATATATAATATGATCATTGGGACAAGCATCTATTGCTTGATACTCCATTCCAATATCTTTCATAACAGCAGATAATTCTTGGTATGAGTGAGGTAGAATATTTGATGGTGGTAACAAAAACTCACCTATCAATCTACAACAAAAAAATATAATTTGTTATAATAAAGAATATTAATGGTACAGCATGATTCATAGTTTATTATGATTAATATGACATACCTTAACATACGTGACATTGTAATGTTGGATAAACCATTCATAACCTTCAAGTTCACCAACAACAATATAGCAGAGAGAAGAGTTGCCTGTGAGCCTTCGTAAAGGGCCTCAGATGCCTTCTCAAGTAGAGGGACATCATGATTAGTTGCGCGAGTACTAAATGGGTCATGGATCAATGTATTTGTACCATCATCTTCAATTATGTTTTCTGGCTCATGATCATCATCTTCCATGTCATCAATATCTTCAGCTTCGATATTCACACCTCCATGCTCGTCCACTTCAAAAACCATATTCTTAGGGTTGTGTTGATCCATACCATGTGCTTCGGGGTGCTCGACCTATATAAAATTGATAAACATAAATAAACCGTGATCATGATCTCATCATCACGTGGTTTATTATGTATATAAATTGTCAAAACGATATAATGAAAAAATTACCAATGTATGATAATCATGTCCACCTTCAATGTGACCATGCAGCCTACAATGTTTCTTTGTTGTTTTGATTAGAAGTCTTCTAGTCTTTAACCCCTTACAAATTTTGCATGGACAATAACATTTTCCATCACCTTTTCTTTTCAAGTTAGACCACAATCTAGAAATTGTCTCCTTATTTTGTTGTTCATTGATATTGTCTGACATGGTCTTTCTTCATAGGCAAGAATATAGAAATTATAATCATTGAACAGAGCATCTTATTGAATTTATATTTCTAGTTTTCTTATGGTAAATCACACAACATAGAAAACAAGAAATACTCAATAAATAATAGAATTCATTGATCTAGTATTATCACAATCTGCACTTGGCCTTCAATATTTTCTCCTCCTAACACTGTTTATCCATTACCTATCAAGTACAGAACTCTAAAACCCGTGGCTATTAAAATACATAAGACAAAATTGTAGCATCTTATAATCATCTGTTATAAAACCAAAGCACTTGAGAGTGATTCTTTTGTTTGTCACAGTCCAGGAAAACGGTGTCTACTGGAGCCTTGAATAACTAACTAGAAAGATTTTTAATTCCTTTTCTTTTTCCTTCTGATTTTTTCACTATCACCTCCATCATCCAAGTTAGATGCCCTTGCCCTTTTCTTTCTTCTTGTTTTTTCATACTCATTGTCATGCTTTGAATTATTTTTCTTTCTTGGTGACTCCTTACTGCTCTCACTGTTAGTTTCACTCTCAGAATCTAACGAACCTTATGAACTAGAAGAATCATCATTAGAGGTAGATTCATCTGACTCAGGAATAGACTTTTGTCACTGCATTACAAGCCTTGGCATATTCTTTAAATACTCATGTAAACTCTCAGTGATACCACCAAGACCAATAGAAGTAAAGAAATTGATAGCAAACCATAAATTTTTGGGATTGTCCTTTGGAGAAATTGAATCAAAAGACTCCTGCATTGTTGGATTGTTCAACCTTTCATTAAGCAACAATATACCAAGCTACTATGCTAGCTCCTACAAGAGAATCTTTATAAAAATATGGGAAGAGGAAGTAGTATCTTCCTCTGTCAGACGTATATAAGCAAGACAATGCCATGGAAGAGCATTTGTGCTAAGTAAGTGGGCCAATAACTTTGCAACATTATGCAATTTATTTGTTTCCAGTCTGTGTATCATAGAATACTGTTGTACAAAACACTTATCAAAAAATTCCTCATAAATTTTATTGATCATATAGAATCTTTGCCCAAGAAGACGATAATAACAAAGGTATGTTCTCTCTTGACTAGGTTCAAGCTTGATCTTTAGTAGCTTATGACCAGCTTCCTCAAAATTAACACTTGACATGATTGTCAAATAAATTGAACATCTTAAATTGACCAAGTTTGTCTCTATCTCATCTTGTATTCTCACTGCTTCCTCACCTTCCTCATCATCATCATCATCATCATCTGAATCATTCTCCCCTTCTGCTTCATCTAAAGAAGCATCTTCGAGGATATCTTTCTTCAGTTTTTCATAGGTTGCCTTATTCTCTAAGAAATCATGATTTGGCTTGAAAACATCCAAACTAGCTTCTTGATCAAGTTCATCTTCTAGGAAAACTTCATGTGTTAACTGATCTGAACGCACAGCTGGATGACCCTCGAACTTAGTTTTGCAAATTGCAAAAAGGTCTTCAATTAAAAACTATACTCGTTTGTCAATTTCCCCCTCGTGGAGAATACCTCTAAATCTTTCAAAAATCCCATAGAGACCTTTGGGTGAAAGGTCTTGCAACAAAGAACCACATTCTTTCATGAACCCAATAGCAACCTCTACACTATCATCTATGGGGTTCTCTAGTAAAAGGGTAACAAGTTCCAAGGCAATGATCTCATGTGCAACTTGTTGATTCACTAAATGAGCTATGAATTTGGCTGCTGCTATCAACATGTTCTTGTCAATGCGTTTGTATGCCCTCTTAAGTTGCAAAATAATTCTTCGCAAAAGCAAATTGCCAACTTTAGGAAATTTTGTATTTACCACAACAATCAACACAGCAAAAACATTTGTAAATCCAAGGGATGCCATTTCGGATTTCATACAAGACCTACAAAATAGACCCCTCCCACGGATGAGATTCTCTACAAACAACTGTAGAATGATGTTCTTGATGTTAGATGCATTTACCTTGTTTACTAACCCATTGATACTCTTCCGAAGGGCATCCCATGTCATGCGTTGGTATTCCACACTATTCTTGTCTTCCACATCTTTCATCATTTGACCCAGCTTAAATGGGGGAATGTAAACACCCCCACTTCTGCCAACACCCTTCTCAGCTCCTCTTACAACACCTTCGCCATTCCCATTCTGAGATGGAGCAGACACAACACTAGAATTTTTCACTTCCACTGCCTCTCTATCCCTCTTGTTTCCAGAAGCCCCTTTACCACTTAATTTGTGCTTATTTCTGTACATAAACCCATCAAGAAGCATGAGTTTTTGCATATAAGCTCGCCCAAATATTTTATAGTTATTTTTCATCAAGATTCCCTCAAAAGCTAGCAGATCTTGCTTCCATACTTTAATTTTGTTTTCTCAAAGCACAATCCTAAAAATCCATGCATTGCAAACAACTTTTTACACCTTTGTTGGTTGTGGTGGCGTCACAAAGAGTTTACATCAATAAATGAAGAACATGCCAATGCTTTTAATGTAGCAGTAGAAGTCTATCTCTTATTCAATATCTCTAGTGAAACCCCCATGATCTTTTGTTGAAGTAGAATTTGTTATATTCTAGAAAGGGTCTTGTCCTTTGTTAATGGGAAATTCATCTACCTCAAGAAATAATTGTTCTTTTCTCCAACAAGAAGTGGAACTAAATGAAGATCTAGCACCATGAAATGAATCCTCAAAAGGATTACTATAGTTAGTTTTGGTAGATAATGATCTAGGTAAAATACTAATGTGGCTTTAGGAAACATTATGTACTAGCTTAGCATACTCTAACAACTTTGGTGTGACATGATACATCCAATTAAGTCTCCATCGGTATCTCTATTGTGTTTATGGATTGGGATTCAATGTATTCTTTTTATACACAGATTTTACTTTCAACTGAGGAGGTTTGTATGTACTTACTTGTCTTTCGATTGTATCCCTATTTCAAGAATTTCTTCTATCAACAAATCATTTGTTGTAAGTTGTACAAGTGGAAGCTTGAACATGCCTTCCATGCTAGCCTTGTTGATACGTTCAACACTATCTTGTGCAACAAATCTTTAGAGCTCCACTATTTCATTGAAGAGTGAGTAGTAGGGACAATCTAGGACACTTACAGAGGTTTTGCAAGAGAGATAAATAGACCTAAATATTATGACTTAATAATGATCAATAGGTAAACAAATAAGAAACTCTCAATATCAAAATGACTTTCTCAATTTTCTTTACTAGAAATGGATAGATTTGCTAATAATGGCTTTATGACTGTATGTCAACTTTAGACTCAATCCAAGAAGAGCTAGAACTAATATGAGATATCTAGATTTATGATCTCTATAATATAACAATCCCATAATTATGTTTCCATGCATCTATACCACAACACAAACATCATGCCAGTGTTCAGCCATAGCAATTGATATCCTAATTATAGAATGTGAAATATGCACATAACTATGAATAAAGATTAAGAAAAACAAAGAAAGATGCTTATTGCAAACATAAATGACTAATGGACAAGAATTGAATTCATTGTAGATAGTTTTGAATATCAAATTTGTGTGCATTTACTAACTCATGTACTTGTGGCCAAAATTAAACACTTATTAATAACATTAAATGGCTGAGTAATTATGTTTTAGTTGAAATTGAAAATAAAATATTTTATTTTAGGATAGCTCACACTATTCCCTATCATATTTTAGACTCTCAGTTTTGTTAGTAGTGGTTTGATGTCTTTGGAGCTAATCATTGCATTTCTTTAGTTACGTTTTCCAACGTACACCTAGCCTGTACAAAAATGGGAGCTTTGGAACAAGGTATGGACATCCATCAAAGCATAAAAGATAGAGGAATTTTGTCAGATGTAGTTGCAACTGCTCTATTAGCATGTATGCAAAATGTGGAAGCATAGACAAGGCACGGGAATCGTTTGACGGATTGCCTCAAAGAAATGTGGTTTCCTGGACTGCAATGATTGTCGGATATGCACAAAATGGATTTGTTGAGAAGGCTTTAGAAACTTTCAAGAAAATGCAATCGGCAGGTGTAAAGCCAAATTCCACAACCATTGCTACTATCCTCCCTGCCTGTGCCAAAATGGGAGATTTGGAACATGGTATGGACACTCATCGAAGCATAAAGTATAGAGGAATTTTGTCAGATGTTATAGTTGCAACTACCTTGGTAGACATGTATGCAAAATGTGGAAGCATAGACAAGGCACGTGAACTATTTGATAGAATGCCTGAAAGAAATGTTGTCTCGTGGACTACAACGATTGCTGGATATGCACAAAATGGATTTGTCGAAAAGTCTTTAGACACTTTCAAGCAAATGAAATTGGAAGGCATAAAGCTAGATTCCACAACCTTTTCTAGCATCCTCCCTGCCTATGCAAAAATGGGAGCTTTGGAACAAGGTATGGACATCCATCAAAACATAATGGATAGATGAATTTTGTTAGGTGTTGTACTTGCAAATGCCCTACTTGACATGAATGCAAAATGTGGAAACATGGACAAGGCTCATGAATTGTTTGATGTGATGCCGCAAAGAGATGTGATCTCATGTGAACAATCAACATGCACGTATACAAGAGGAAGGGATTGCTGCTACAAAATTGAACGCTCACTCCTCAATCACAGTTCTATGGTTTTACAAGATTAAACTAGGGCAATTAACCACCACATGTATATTTTTTGCAACATGAAATTAAAAACTATGGCAATTTGAATCTACCTCCTACGCAGGATTGCAAGCAATGCCACAAATGCCTTTGATGCGGGTTTGATGTTCTTGGGGGTTGAAGTCGCCATGGACACCTACGCGGGATTGGAATTCACAAATGAATTCCCCTCTTCTTCTTTTTTTTAAGTAATGGTCGTTGTCGTCAGAATTACGATGAACTCGAGCACTTTTTTGATAAAAAGAAAATTCTCATTGCTAATGCCTTCTTCGTTGAAACTAAATGGGAAATTGTTGTTGGAATTACGACGAATGCAGGCATTTTTTCAAAAAAAATCAAATTTGGCCACAATATACCTTCTCCGTCGGAAACCTCAGTTGGAAATCTAGTCCAAATATATTAGTGACAATTTCAAATAGATCACAAGACAATCTGCATCATTCATTCATCACCACACATGGGAATTAGTAACCCATCACACTCTCTTCTCATACCGCTAAGAAGAATGATCATTCCCGAGGTAGACTTCAAACACGGTCGATCTTCTCATGCAAGATCCTTAAGAAAATCCTTCATGTGCACAAAGATGATGTGGCACCTTCGATCTCATTCACATCTCTTAGCTAACTCATCATAGAGTATCATCAGTTGCATCGCACAAGCTGGATCGCCAAACCGATAACCCTAGAGCTGAGACTACCAACCGGTAATCACACTTAGAAACCCCGACACCGGTTCACTGAATCTCCTCATACCTCTTCATACCGGTTCGCTTGAACTTATTGACATCAATGACAACATACTGTATCATCATATCAACATGTTAGTTCATCATATGCCAATGATATCCAACAAATATGCCAATGATATCCAACAATCTCCCCCTTTGGCATTGATGGCAATACTAACATTGCAACTATAAACATCATAGACCAGTGTCTCTTCATCATCAAATATCTTCTTCCCATACATCAGATATCTTCTCCCCCTTTGACAACAATGCCAAAGTGGAGGCATAAGCTTCCAAAGTCTACTATGTTGCTCCCCCTAAGGAGTAGCACCCTTCAACACACCAATCCTAAAAGATTTGCCATTGTAGTACTTGAATGGTGTGGAGCACACATCTTTTAGTTGACTTCATGAAGGGGAAGAACCCCTAATTCACCTCTCAAATAGGTAAATGTGGTCTTCGGTAAGGGCTTAGTGAATATATCTGCTAGTTGCTCCTTACTGGAAATGTGTAGTACAACCTCCTTGTTCTGCACTTTCTCTCTCAAGAAATGATATTTAAGTTCAATGTGCTTAGTTCTAGCATGCAATATCGGATTCTTGGAAATATTTATTACACTTGTGTTATCACAAAAAATGTTCACCGATTCAGATACAGGTACCTTGAAACCTTCCAATACATCCTTCAATTATAGATTGAGAAGTACAACTTTGCTTCTTACTTGTCCATGATACTAATCTTCCACCGAGAAAGAATGCTCCACCGATTGTGCTCTTTCGGTCGTCCATATTACTTGCCTAATTGGCATTAGTATATACTTTGAGATCATACTCACCATTATATGGATACCACAATCCATAATCAACTATTCCTTTCAAATATCTAAGAATCCTTTTCATAGCTACCAAGTGGGATTCTCTTGGATATTTCTGAAAATGAGCTACTATGCCTACTACATGAGCAATATCTAGTCTATTGTGCACCACATAGTGCAGCTTACCAATCATTGACTAGTACTCCTTTTCATTCACCAATGTTGAAACATCTTCTTTAGTCAGTTTACAGCTAGTTACCATCGGTGTACTAACCAGATTGCTTTCCTCCATGCCAGAAGTCTTCAATACCTCTTTGACATGCTTAGATTGGGGAATAAAGATACCCTATTTCATTTGTTGAATCAGTAAACCAATGAAGAATTTTATCTCTCCTATTAAAGACATCTAAAATTCTTTCTTCATTTCATTTGCAAATCCATGACTCATTTTATCATCTCCTCTAAAGATTATGTCATCCACAAACACTTCACAAATCAAAATCTGATCACCTTCTAATTTCAAGTAGATGTTGCTATCTTCACTTGTTCTCTAAAATCCAATCTTCACAAGATGAGAGTGTATAGTTTTTTACCATGCCCTAGGTGCTTGTTTCAATCCATATAGGGCTTTGTGTAATCTACATACCATGTCACTATCTTCTAATAAGGCAAACCCTTCTGGTTTCTCTATAGACACTTCCTCTTCTAGGATTCCATTCAAAAAAGCAGACTTCACATCCATCTGATAAACCTTAAATCCCTTAAATGTTGCAAATGCAAGTAGCATTTGAACACCTTCTAGTCTAGCTGCAGCTGAAAAGGTTTCTCCATAGTATTCTCCCTCCTCCTGAGCGTATCCCTTGCATACAAGCCTAGCCTTGTTCCTGACAATTGTGCCTTCTTCATTCAACTTATTCTTGAAGACCCATTTGGTACCTATGACATTTTTATTTTCAGGTCTGGGCACCAAAGACCATGTTGCATTCTTTTCTATCTGATCTAGCTCCTCTTCCAATGCTTTAATCCAGTCTTCATCTGTAAGAGCTTCTCTGGAAGTCTTGGGTTCAAATTTAGAAATCATGCAAGAGTTCTCCTTCACTTTTCTTCTAGTGAGTATCCCTACATCTTTATCTCCTATGATTTGCTTTGGATCATGATGCAGCTTCACATATCTTTGAATGACTCTAGCCTAATCTGCTAGCTTTTCTTCTTCTTCTTCACTAACCTCTTCTTCTTCTCTTACTGCAGCTTCTACAGGAACAATGAGATCTTTACATGTTTCTTTCTTAACCAGTTCCCAAAAGGCTATGCCCGGTTCATCTTCTACTTCTTCGATGCATGTTTCTTCAGGTTCCTCAAGGGATTCATCAACCCTGACATTAATGCTTTCAACATTTCTTTGTGTTCTATTATTGTAACACTTGAGAGCTTTGCTATTGGTGGACTATCCCAGAAATATTTTTTCATCACATTTTGCATCAAATTTGCTCAAATGCTCACCTCTCTTGATATAGCACTTACTACCAAACACTTTAAAGTAACTCACAGTGGGAGTTTTCCTAGTCCAATACTCATAAGGGGTTTTGTCTTTGCCTTTCTTCATGAGTACCCGGTTCATAGTATAGACTGCAGTGCTCACCGCTTCTCTCCAAAAAGTGTGAGCAACCTTTCCTTGGATCAACATTGTTCTAGCCGGTTCAACTGCAGTCCTTTTATTTCTTTCTGCTATGCCATTTTGTTGTGATGTCCTTGGGGCAGATAGCTGCCTCTTAATACCATTATCTTTACAATACTTATCGAATTCATCATAAGTGAATTCTCCTCCTTGATTAGTTCTCAGGCATTTTATCTTTTTACCACTTTATTTCTCTACTAATGCTCTTAAAGCTTTGAAATTTCTAAATGCTTCAGATTTATCTTTCAAGAATGTGACCCACATCATTCTTGAGCAGTCATTAGTAAGGATCATAAAATACCTATCTCCCTGAATATTTCTAGTTTTCATAGGACCACATAAATCAATATGCACAAGATCAAGTAAATGCTCTGCTGAGAAAGACTTACCTTTAAAAGTTGAGGAAGACATCTTCCCAAGTTGACATTCTCTGCAAAAAGAATTCTCAGGTTTGTGCAGCAATGATAATCCTCTTACCACCTTGATCTTACTAGCTTTAACAATATTGTCAAAGTTCATATGACAAAGTCTCCTATGCCATATCCAATTGTCATCAAACTTAGCCATTAGACACCGACTTATCTTGGCATTCAACTGAAATACGTTACCTCTAGTCTGCTTACCAGTCGCAATAAGTTCACCACTCTTCCCAATTATACTGCAGACTCCACCTTTGAATTCCAAAACTAGTCCTTTGTCATTCAACTGAGCAACACTCAACAGGTTGTGCTTAAGACCTTCTACCTAGTAGACATCATCTACACTGCTCTTTCCATTCAATGAGATGGATCCTTTACCTTTTACCAACCATGGTGCATCGTTTCCAAATCTGATAACACCTCCATCATATTCCTCCAGAGACAGAAAATTTCTCCAGTCGCTAGTCATATGGTGAGAGCAACCACTATCAATTAGCCACCTCATTGGAGTTGTCAATGTGAGAGACAAGAGCTTTCTTGTTTATTCCTTTTCTGCTACAAACACTTTGTCTTCTTTTTCTTCGTCCTCTGATTCTTCATCAGTGACACCTTCATCCACAACAACTAGACAGTTTCTTCTGTAACACCTCCATCATATTCCTCCAGAGATAGAAACTTTCTCTAGTTGCCAGTCATATGGTGAGAGCAACCACTATCAATTATCCACTCATTGGAGTTGTCAATGTGAGAGACAAGAGCTTTCTTGTTTATTCCTTTTCTGCTACAAACACTACGTATTTTTTTCTTTGTCCTCTGATTCTTCATCAGTGACACCTTCATCCACAACAACTAGACAGTTTCTTCTGTTTCATCCTTTATACTTTCTGAACCTCTCCGATTTATCCTTATAGTCATTGTTGGGGCAATTAACAGCTATATGTCCTATCTTGTTGCAAGAAAAACATTTTAAAGGAATTTTAACTCTATATTTCCTAGTTCCCTTCAGAAGTCTTTTAGCAAGAAGAGCTTTGAACTCATTACTGAACTTAACCACAGCAATACCGGTTAAACACAATAAGATACCAAACACCATAAATTGATAAGTCTCAATACTCCAAATACAATCAATACATGACCTCGACTTCACCCATAAACATATGCATGTGGTATGCTAGCAATAACATAACTTATTAACTCTGCATGGATAATCTTTCAACCAAATCATTCAGAAACATCACATGAAAAATGCATAACACATAACACACAGATTTTTCACGTGGAAACCCAAATGGGAAAAACCACAGTGGGGATGAATACCCACAAGCTTTTTTTGAACTCTTTTGAAGCTCGCCCTATTAGGAACCTAGTTCGGTTAAAGACATTACAATAAGGTTCAGTTAGGAACCGATCCTATTAAAGATCACCCGATTAAAGGATGGCTATATACCCTGTTAAAGGATGGCTATATACCCTGTTAAAGGTTACCTCACTAGAAGATTTGAAGAACTCAATGATCTTGAGTCACCTGGTTACAGGTTTTACAATGAGCCTGTTAAAGCTACCCGGTAAAGGGATTTTCCAACTGTTGAAATGATTAGAAGACAACAGGTAAAAACTTTGATCTGATAATAGCACTACATGCCAAGGCAGATCCTTTTCATATCCTTTACTCTGCAATTACACTCTGCAGTTTCCCTCTTACTGGTCTGGCAAGAATCAAGTATCTCTTCACCCGGATACACACACACAACATTTGCCAACAACTTTCCAATACAAACATCATCGACCTTATAGGTAACAGATAGGTCGGTAGCATAAACTCTAAACCCTAAGCATCTTAGGTTTACAACACAAGCGGTCCAATCCTAACCGTCAAAGCATATTGCATAGAGCATTATAATTTCAAACAGATCACAAGACAATCTACGTTGTTCATTCATCACCACACATGGGAATCAATAACCCATCACGCTCTCTTATCATACCACTAAGAAGAATGATCATTCCCGAGGTAGACTTCAAACGCAGTCGATCTTCTCATGCAAGATCCTTAAGAAAATCCTTCACGTGCACAAAGATGACATGGCACCTTCGATCTCATTCACATCTCTTAGCTAACTCATCACAAAGTATCATCGGTTGCACCACACAAGCTGGATCGCCAAACCGATAACCCTAGAGCTGAGACTACCAACCGGTAATCACACTTAGAAACCCCGACACCGGTTCATTGAATCTCCTCTTACCTCTTCATACCGGTTCGCTTGAACTTATTGACATCAATGACAACATACCGTATCATCATATCAACATGTCAATTTATCATATGCCAATGATATCCAACAGTGAAGACACTAGCTTCTTCATCATGCAATCTAAAAAGACGCATATGATCAACATATGATTGGCATACTTTCTTCAACACACATCCCGTCAACGAAACAAGGGTATTTACTTTAGCCTCGATTAACTTCTGCCTCAGTAATAGCAACCGCAAATATCATATCATTGCAATTAAGACACCTGGCTGTCCATTGTAGAAATAAATCTCAAAGGATTATTGATCAATACTAATTACTGCTGACCGATTTGAACTTGCAATCACTGGAGGTACACTCTGCACTTACAAGACGAGCTTGAAACACTATAGCAGCAGTAACACTTAAGCAAACACGACTCAAAGACTTATTTATTATCTCCTCCTCTCATGCCTATCGTTCAAGGCAAGCAACAAAGACGTTCTCATGTATGTTGGAATCTAAGAGAAAGCACGATTCGATTAAATAGTTAGCTTCAGTTGTCTAACTTGGCACTATCGTTGCTCTAGCATTTCGTCGTTTGTATGAATAAGTCGCGAATGTCAAATTCAAAGATCACCACCTTTTAAATTCGATCAAGATTTAAATCACTATGTATCTGGAATAGAATCACAGATGCATAGAGATCGAATTAAATTCAAATCACTGATGCCTCAAGGAGAACTCCCTTGGCATCAAGGATCATTGTCGCTGCCTCCTGCGGAGCCAATGCACTCCCTTGATAATACCCACTATTCAACGGATTTGTAGTAATTCCCTCCACAACCACCACAATATTTATTATCATTCCATCAACACCCACATCTCCATTTTGTGGAATGTGAGGCGGCATAGGAGGGTTGTACAAAGGTGCCGCAAATGGCCACATGCATTGTCCCAGGCACTGAACTCCTGAATTCCCAACCCACCCGAACAAAATCGTACTTCTCTTGGAAAGATAAATCGAGTCATTGAAACCGCATGAGTTCATGTAGAATCTCTCCTCATAAACTTTGTCTGTTGTGAGAGCGAGATAAATTTATCTGCTGTCTGAGGGAAACAATCGCTTAGCCAATGCCTCAACAGAACTGCAACTTCTCTTGAGATTCTTACCAAGGGAATACAAACCATTGGACGCCTGACCTCTGATCTTTACAGCTCTGGAGACACGTTTTTGAGTGGATTCATTATAGCGTTACGTTGTCGCCCACCAACTTCTTACCGACGGCTGCTGATTTGGAATGGCTTTAGTTTCTCCCAACGACAAGATGAAGTCGGGAATGGTGGCTTTCTGGGAGGGGGTTGAATTTGCTATACCAGAGAATAGGCACAGAATCAAACACCGCTCTGATAGCATGTTGATTTGCAGTGTGCTCGATTAACCACAAGCAATATATTGTTATTGTGTCCCCCAAGCACAACTACGAGACAACCTACTTGTCTTCTACGCTCTGCTATGAGCATTAGATCTACTTATTGTATTTAATTATTCAATGAATGAATTGATCTAGATGTATAAATTGAATTGATTCTTTGAGAGACAAATGCAACACATATACATATACCGGAACATAGATACCTTCAACCATCACGACTTCTCCATAAGTTGGCTTCTAATCCGCATGCCTCATATTAGAACCAATTCACATCTTAATCGATTTAGTACAAAAAATGTCTTAATTAAGTGTGTCTTATAACCCAAGGGTGGCGGATTTCACATGATCGGAATATTAACAAATAGAAGCAAATCGATACAATTAAATTGTCTAAGGCCGAAAGGCCAATTAGACAATTTAATAGTCTATGTTGGCTCACAAAAGATTCTAACTGACGCTATCACATTAATAGCTTTTTCCAAATCCATGTTCATTGAAATAGATGAATTAGCCTAGAAAAATTATTCATATGTTTCATTGTCATTTCTGATAATAGGGTATTGCATTATCATGTTGTTAGATATGCACACAGATCAAGGTTTTCTTCTTGTCCGTGTTTCCAGGTAGCTAGGCTCTTCATGCAAGGTTGAGTGTTCTTCAAAGCATGAAGAACTTTGTGGAAGCATTGCTTAATGGTTGGGTGAAAAATCACGTAGGCCATGTTGACATGCTCCCCTCCTCAACTTGCAAATGACCATGTAGGTTGATGGCGACCAACAACATTGTTATGAACTTGTATTTATCATTATTGCAAAATTATATTTCACTCATTTATTATTGATGTATGCATGACATGAAAGATAGTATAGTAAAATGCCTTTCAGATATATACATGTGCTTTTACCTAGATTAAACACTTAAACTCTAAACTGTGTTTTGGTATTTATTAAATTATGGAGTTAATGCTTTTATTATTTCTTTGATGTTGTAGAAAATGAGTAAACATTTTTTTTTTGAGATATTGAGGGATAGGAAACTTACATTTCCTTTATTCTCTAGTCACTAATAGTACCTCTCTTCCCTCTTCTAACCATAGCAGTCATCTTGATGTCCCCCCTCTTTTTAAGATGTGGTTATGTCTAATGGGTGTAAAATTATTGATTGAGAAAAGAGCTATCTACTTCTTCTCCTTTCCTATCCCCGTTTCTCATCCCATGGTCATTCTCTTCCACCCTCTCATTCCTCTCTTGATTCCCTTGCTTGCGAGTCTAATACTTCTTCATGTAACTCTTCTCTCAAATTGTATGCCCATAATTCCTCTTATCCTTCTTCTTGTTCTCATCATATATCTAGATCTTCTTCATCTACCATCAAAGACCATAAGCAAAAGTGTCCAAGATTTATTCTTGATAACATTTTTAGTGTGCTGACACAAGACGATGATTCTTCTAACTATGATAAAGAATTATAGAATCCTTTCTTGGAAAGTAATTAAGAGGGTTTTCACTTCATCACTGTAAGTATATAAAGTAAAAGAAATTGTTATGAAATGGAAGCCTAATGTGATATTACTCTAAGAAGTTAAACTCATTAAATTAATATTATACTTGAGGCATCTACATGCAATATTTAGAGAGATGTCACTTTTTTGTGTACATCCCATGTTGATAGTAGAGGTGTTATTTTTTAGGATTGCACCATGAGCTTTTAAGTTTGTCATTCTAGTGTCCTAAATTGTACTCGCTTACAATTTTGTCCTCATGTAGACCTCACTTTGACATTCCAACTTTCAATGCTTGATTGTAGTGCTGATTCTACTCACACCTCATTCTAGTCTTACATTTTCATCACCTATTCATTTCCCTCTCCATTCTAAAGTAATGATTTTTAGGACTAGGGTATGGTATGCCCTAGTCATAAACCAAGACCAGTGTGGCCCACACCCTGGTCCTAAATTAGGCCCATGTTGTACCATGACCTAGACCTCCAAATCAGGCCCTAAATTGGGGCCTCACAACATTCATCTCAAATGAGTGGGAAATTCGATCTCGTGTTGGCCTGTTTTGAAAATTCAATTTGTTTTTTGGGAAAACAAGTATAAAAGGAGGTTTGCCTCTCTCATTTGAAGCCTAATAAATTCTCTACAATCTTGATTACACTTTGGCGAAATTCAAAGTGAGAAAGCAATCAATCATTCATCAAGCATTGGAGCAAAAATGAAGTCAAGATCAATGTTCTATGAAGACATCCTACATGAAACCCTAAAACATTTGTGTGAAATTCAAGCAAAACTTCATCAAGGTATACATTATTATTTTAAGCATTTTAGCATTTCCCTCAAAAGGGAAAGTATTTCATTACAATCTTTCATTATATTTATCAATTGAATTGATCATGGTTAATTTCAAAATCAGGGTTTGACCTAAGGAAAACCCCTATTCTCAACATCTTTCCCTCTCTTTCTATGTGCAGGAAATAGGTTCATCTTTTGATGGTAAAAAATTTGGAGGACCAGGGTGAATCTGTGCTACCTGGTCTCACAAAAATCAGTCTGAACTTCTAAGAATAGGTTCTAAATATCTTCTTATACCCAAATCAAAGTCGCTGGCTCCGTGGGACATTTGTAGCTTACTGTTTCTATTAGTTAACTTAAATTATTCATGGCTTTGCCCAAATTTCACATTTACATTCCAAATTCAACTAAGAAAAAGGATAATTGATATAAACTAGTTGAATTAAATTAGAATCTCAAACCTTTCCCCATTGGGATTGAGCTTAGATCTATTGGGATCAACCCTCATTTAATTTAATGATATTAATTGGGTTATTTAGTGGATTTACTTGGTAAATCCCCAATTCCCAATTTTCCTCGATTACATTTTTGTGAAACTAACATCCTTCATGCTTAATTTTGTTTTCTAGTCTCAAATCTGATTTTGTATGCATTTTAAAATTCAAATTTTCACACATAGTTGTTATTTTCAATTGAATTACATAAATTTAGAGGTTAAATTCACAAGAACCCTCTAAAATCAACTTGTGGATTGCATAATTTTTCAAGTGTATTTTCAGTCAATCTAATTATTATGACATTTTATGCTATGATTTAAAGGCATTTATTGTTGAAAATCACAAATTAGATTTCTTAATTATTTGGTTAATCAGTCATTGTTACAACAAATTTCATTGCTTAATCATAGTTTTTAATTTTTCCATCCTTATTTTTCTCTTTTTTGCATGAGTTTTGTTACCACTAATCCTACATATAATATTCCCAAGAGAAGAAGTTGTACAATTAAAGTTTCCCAAGGTTTAACAACTAAGGATATGGAGCCTCATTTAGATCACTTGTTCCATGAGAATGTTGGTGCTTATTTAATGACATCATTTATCCCAATTCTCCTCATAATTCTCATGACATGGATGAATCACTAACCAGGGTTACTATTTACCAATTGGAGAAGACTGACAATGAATTTGAAAATATTCAAAAATGGATGAGTCAACAATACCCGTAAAGTGAGGCAATCCCTTTGCTTGAAGGATTAAAAATAGTGGTACAAAAAGTGATAAAATTGGTGTTGATTTATTGTGTGGCCTTTCTCATATTGTTGACACTAATATCATGCCAATCAAAAGTTGTGTTGAAGTCCTTGGTTACTCTTAACCTACTAGTCATGTCAATCATTCTTATTCTTTCATCCTTGCCTAGTGTGCCTACATTTACATCTTCTATCATGGCTACTTCTACATTAAATGTTAATCCTACACATGTTAGTCATGGGGTGAATCTTGTTAATCAATTTTCTTACATACCTCTTTCCGCGAGTCTTCCATTTGTATCCCAATCATTTCCCATACATGCATACCACAATGTTCCACTTCCTTATTCTCAACCTCCACCTACATATAACAATGTTATTATAAGGAATATATGTAGCAGAACAACTTCCTACACTAACCTTGAGTTGAGGTTAATGTAAAAAAATTTATAGATCATTACAATAGTTACATAAAATTAAATTTAACAAAATATCATGCATACCACAACACAACAACACAGTGATTTACATGATAAAACCCTTTCAAGAGAAAAACCCTACACTTCAAAAGCAACTCAATATATTATTTAGCAATCAATAATAGATTACAATATACTTGTAGAGCAATCTCTTCATAGAAGTACCACTAATTAGAGACTCAGAGGTAACTCAATAGCAATAAGAGTCACACATACAACCTCTATCTCATGCACCTCATATATAGGAGATACAATACAAGAAACAGTTAAACAGTACTACAATATTATGGGCTAAAACCACTGGGAAATAAAATAGAGCTTACCTTATCTCCATTCTAGATGCCCTATGACATGTCAAAACACACATCAACACATGTTCCTCCCTTTTACAACTCATTTATGTGACTGATGTAATTTATATTTCCTATTTCAAGAGTCCAAACTTCTAGAGGCCATAACTTGTGAACCGTGTGTCTGATTGATGAACTGTTTGAAGAATTAGAAAGCCCGCTAAGTCCTCTATCATCTCATAAACTGCTACACCATTTACACCCACTTTTTAGGACATTTCAAAGCCTTGGAATTATTCAAATTTAATTTTAAACCTTTCATTGCACCTCCAAAAATAAAAAACTTTAATATCTTAAAAACTAGCTATGATCTTGCAATGAAAATTTACTGACATGATCATCTAGCCAACTAGAAGCTTAGAGAATAATTTCACACCATTTTGTTCTTAAATGTAAACTTACTATAAATAGTAACCTTATGTAAATGCAAGGTTGAGACACCATTTTCCCAATATTCTCCCACTTTCTGAACACCTTGCAAGAGAAAAGGGATTATCAACACAATAATTTAATTGCTAGGAACCATGAGGCCCATAGACTCATAACACAATGTGAACTTCTCTGTGCTCACAACCTAAGTTAAAGAATCTGCAACACTCATCAAAGTTTGTAACTTAACTAGCTTCACCCTCCAGTCTTTGACCATATCTCTGACAAAATGATATTGGACATCAATGTGCTTGGTCCAGGCATGAAATGTCGGGTTCTTAGCTAGGCAGTTCACACTATGTCACAATAAACTATCATTGTACCTTTTTTTATTCCAATATCTTAACATAGTCTCGTAAGCCCAATGGCTTCTTTAAAAGCATGAGTAGTTTCCATATACTTTTCTTCTATAGTGGACAAAGCAACCACAATCTATCGCTTACTCATCCAACTAATTACACCAGAAAATAAAGTAGACACATAAGCATTGGTGGACCTTCTTCTATCAATATCACCTATC
Source organism: Cryptomeria japonica (assembly GCF_030272615.1). Classification (NCBI taxonomy): domain Eukaryota; kingdom Viridiplantae; phylum Streptophyta; class Pinopsida; order Cupressales; family Cupressaceae; genus Cryptomeria; species Cryptomeria japonica. The sequence continues at coordinate 2,210,802 of NW_026728839.1, forward strand.
CAGTCTAAATCCACATAAGCATGAATATCAAGGGAAATTATGTCTGCAACCAAATTACCATTATAACACAAAGAATAGTCTAAAATACCCTTCAAATATTTGAAGACTCATTTGACTACATCCCAATTAACTCTACCAGGATTAGACATGTATCTAGAAAGAACTCCCACTCCTTGGGCAATTTCTGGTCTAGTATAGACCATAGCATAGATCAACCTTCCAACTGCACTTTGATAAGACACTCTGATCATGTCTTCCATCTCTGATGGGGATGTAGGACAATCTGAAATAGATAATTGTGTTCCAACTGTGAAGGGAACACATAATGTTCTATAATCTTGCATGTTGAACCTCTATAAAACTGAATTCACATACTTACTCTAGCCTAGACATAACTTTCTATTCACTCTATCTATTCAAACTTCCATCCCAAAAATGTGTTTCATTGCACCAATATCTTTCATTTCAAATTTAGCTGCAACCTAATACTTTAGTTTTGAAATCATACCTTTCCCTTTACCAATGAATAACATATCATCAACATATAATGCAAAGTCCAGGAAATGATCACCATCAAATTTATAATAAACATAGTGATCTGATTTAGAACACTCAAGTCCCAAACTCAAAACATATGTATAAAACTTATGGTACAACATCCTAGGACTCTATTTGAGGCCATATAAATATTTCTTCAATCTACAGACCAAATTACTTTTACCTTTCACCACATAGTGCTCTAACTATGTCATATAGATATCCTCCTCCAAATCACCATGAAGGAAAGAAATTTTCACATCTATTTTCTCAACCTATAAATCATAAACAGTAGCAATAGAAAGCAATAATCTAATGGATGCCATTTTTGCAACATGAGAAAATATATCACCATAATTAACACCCTCAACCTAAGAGTATCCTTTTGCAACCAACCTTGCTTTATAATTCTCAATGCTTCCATCTAAACCAATCTTTTTATTAAACACCCATTTGCAACCAACGATCTTAAGTCCTTCAGGAAATGATGCATTATCCCATGAATCATTCTTTTTCAAAGCTACCATTTCTTCTTCCATAGCAATCTTTCAGGATTCTATATCATTCATACCTAATGCCTCTTCTATAGATTCAGGTTTATCCATATTAGTATTCAAAGAAAAAGTACATCTCCAATGATTCAGAGCTAGATGAGCTCTTCTTAACTTCTTGCCTATCAAGTGGTCTTGATTCAACTCTTTCAGGCTTGGAAGGGAATTGAATCACATCTTCCTATTTAGTCTGTTTTGGTTGCAATGTTATAGAAGGAGACTTAATTTATCTAAAAATAACACTTCTACTATGAATTATCTTTTGTGCATCGGGGTCCCAAAACTTGTATCCTTTCATACCATAACTGTAACTAATGAAGATGCAGCCATGTTCTCCAACTTTGTTCACTTATCCTTTGGCACATGTGCATATGCCTCACAACCAAAAACTCTAAGATGTGCCAATGAAGGCTTGTGACTTGACCATGCTTCCATAGGCATTTTATCAACAAGAGCTGAAGTAAGAGATCAGTTAATCAGTTAGAAAGAAGTGGCAATAGATTCAACCCAAAACTTTTATTCTAGACTAGCACCACTTAGCATACTCCTAGCCTTCTCCATCAATGTCATGTTGATGCTTTTTGCAACTCCATTCTATTGTGGAGAATACAAATTTTTCGTTTGTCTATTAATACCACAGTCTTTACAAAATCTATCAAAATCATTAGAGAAAAAATCATCACCATTATTAGTCGTCAAATATTTAATTTTCTTTCCAGACTGCAATTCAACCATTGCTTTAAATTCTTTGAAACAACTAAAAACTTCATATTTACTCTTTAAAAAATATACCCATATCTTTATACTAAAATAATCAATAAATGAAATATAATATTTGGATTTTTCAATTGAAGGAACATCTATAGAACCAAACACATCAGAATGAATAAGATCCAAAACACCACAAGATTTATGAGAACTTGAGTAAAACTGAACACAATTTTGTTTTCCATAAATGCAATGCTCATAGAAATCAAATTCAAGATTAAAATCATTCAAACCTTCAACAATGTTTTTATTTTTCAAGGTCCTCACACCCTTTTCTCCAATGTGGCCAAGTCTCTAGTACCATAACATAGTCTTTTTTGTAGGTAACTTTGCTTCAAAAGAAAGAGCACCTTAGGTACCCAAAAGCCATGTCCATCCATTGAAGGTGAAACCCTCAAATCTTCTAGTGAAGTATCCACGGATTTACTTTTTACAAAATTGCTATTATACTCAATAGTGTATGCCTCTAGCTTGTATAAAGTGTCAAACGTAACACCTCTAGAAATCACCATAACACCCTTAATCATCTTACATTCTACATCAGAAAAGACTACTTGCACACTCGCATTTGTCATTTTTCTCACACATAATAAATTTCATTTTAATCTAGGGATATGCAACACACTGGTAATCCTTTTTATTCTACCATCAAGAAACCCGATCCTAAATTTACCTCGACCAACAATGTTTAAATGTGAATCATCACCCAAGTACACCTTGCCTCCATTAAATTATTCATATTTAGAAAACCAATATTTATTGGAAGTCATATGAAAAGATGCACCTAAGTCAATTAACCATGAATTATTACTTGCATTAGTAGCCAAAGCTACAATGAGTGCATCCCCATCTTCCTTCTCAGACTTAGAATCAAAATCAAACTTCTTCTTTTCTTTTTTATAGTCCTTATGGATGTGACCTGAATTACAACAATTCCAGAAAATGACTTTGGACTTTCCAGGAGATTTTGATCTCCCTTTGGATTTGGATTTGTTGTGTTTCTCATTCTTCTTGCCTTTTTCCTTAGGTCTTCCATGGATAGTTAGGTCTTCCTTCAAACTAATGGATATTTTCCTTTGCATCTCTTCACCAAGTAGGGCACCCACCACATCTTCATGCTTCAAAACAACAGAAGTACTACTGATAGCCATAACAAGAGAATCCCACGAATTAGGAAAAGATCAAAGAAAGATTTAACATTTTTCCTCTTCATCCATCTTAAAACAAACATATACTAATTGAGCCACCAACAAATTAAATGCTTTCAAGTGGTCTTCAATTCATCCACTTTCTTCCATCTTTAAGGAATACAATTTCTTCCTCAAGAAAATGTGATTTAATAAAGATTTGGTTTGATACATCTCACCAAGCTTAGTCCATAACTTCTTTACAAAGTTCTCTTCATGGACATTGATTAGAATTTTCTCTACTAGACACAATCTAATTAGACCCTTGGCTTTATGGTCCACAATATCATATTGAGCAACTGTAGTAGGATCTAAGGGACTTGAGACATTTAGATCAACAGCATCCTATAGATCTCGATCTATTAGCAAATCTTCCATCTTCAACTTCCACATCTCAATATTACTTCCATTAAATTTCTCCACCTTTATTCTCCTCAATGAAATTTCCATCTGAAAATTCATGTAATAAGATAAAAATGTATCTTTTTCATAAGCTCCCACTCAAATCTGGATTAGTTCAAAACAATCAACAACCCACAACTAAAACCAAAGGTGATCAAGCTCTGATACCACTTGTAAGGAAGTTGTAGTGAAACAACTTCATACACTAACCTGGAGAGGAGGGTAATGCAAAAATTTTTACAGATCATTACAATAGTTACAAAAACTTAACAAAAATAAACAAAATATCATGCATACCACAACACAACACATTGATTTATGTGGGGAAAACCCTTTTGGGAGAAAAACACCACATTCCAAAAGCAACTCCATATATTATTTAACAATCAATAATAGATTACAATATACTTATAGATAAATCTCTTCACATGAGTACCACTAATTAGATACTCAGAGGTAAGTCAATAGCCATAAGACTTTCACATACAACCTCTATCTCATGCACCTCATATATAGGAGATACAATACAAGAAACCGTTAAACGGTATTACAAAACCATGGGTTAAAACCACCCAATAAAGTAGAGCCAACCTTATCTCCATTCTAGATGCCCTATGATGTGTCAAAACACACATCAACATGCCTTCCTCCCTTTTACAACTTATTTATGTGTCCAATACAATTTTTTTTTCCTATTTACACCATTTACGCCCACTTTTTAGGGTCTTTTAGAGCCTCTAAAGTCCTCAAAATTAATTTTAAACCTTTCATCGCACCCTCCAAAAATGGAAACTTTAATATCTTCAAAAATAGCTATGATCTTGTGAAGATAATTTACTGGCATGGTCATCTAGCCAACAAGAAGATTCTGGGAGAATTTCACACCATTTTGTGCTTAAATGAAAACTTACTATAAATATAACCTCATGTAAATGCAAGGTTGAGGCACCATTTTCCCAAAAGTTACTCCTCCATCACAATCCATCATGATGTGTCCAATTTCAATCCATCCATGAAGCAACCATCAATAAGTTTGCCCAAACTACTACATCCCTACAACATCAATTGGCTTCCATCACTCAATCCAAGTTCAATGTTCCCACATTTGATGTAGTGTGCCCATCATCCAATGATATTTTTCATGTGGTTCCACCTAAACATATATAAGTCCTTTAATGGGAGTTGTATAATGAAAAAGGTGACCCAGCCCCTTGACTCATGTGAAGATATTTCAAACTTTGTGTAGTGTTTTTTCTCACAACCAAAGACTTAAGGCTAAATTTCTTACTAGAACTTTTAGAGATAAAGCTTTGCAATGGTATTGTTCTTTGTCTCCTTATTTTATTACTTCATTTCAACAATTGGCTAATGCTTTCATTCAACAATTTTCATTGCTAATTACAAAAACACATTAGAGATAAGCTTATATTTTCCGAGTTTAGTTCCTTTACACAATTGTATGTAGTGCTTCATAATTATTAGCTTCAAGTGAGTTAATTTGAATCATCATATTCAATGGACCTAGTTGATAAGAATGAGGGTGCCCAACAATTGTTTGTGAAGTTTAAACCCAAAAAATATTATATCAAGATAAATTATAACATCAACACTCAAGTGGCAACCACAACATCAGGTTTGGCCCCTTAAACCAAATACTTTATAAAATAAATAACTCCTCTTTCTAAGTCTTTACATAGTATAATGTCGAGGTTGTTAAATTATAATGTGTTGAAACTTCCTCCCATTAAGCCTATTGACACTTCTAAACCATTGCCACCTTACCATGATCCCAAATCATTTTGTCAATATCACCGTCAACTTGGCCATGATACATTACATTAAGGAACTTAAAATTCAAGACTTCATTGATAATACTACTATATATGTAGTTGGTGTGAATGACAAGGGAAACAAGACTCTAGTTCCTCCTAATCAAAACCTCCAAATCTTCACCAATCCTTTGCCCTCTCACTCTACTAATATTGTTGAGTCTGAGTCTCTTTCCTTTTCTCTTGATGATCTTGGTATGAAATCTAACAATATTGTGAATCTTGTGGATAAACCTATACATCCTAACTATTTATGCATTACTTTTGATCCTAGTGAGACTATTGGTACATCTAATGGTCCATTGTATATCATTATGAAGATCGAAGACAAAATTTCATGAGGGGTGCTCATTGATCTAGAGTGTATGATAAATGTGATTACTAAAGAATACCTTTATATTTTACAATTGGATCAAGATACATATGATAAATATAAAGTTGTGGTCAAGGTGTATGATGGTTTCTCTTGCCCTGCTATTGGTTCTATTACTCTCCCTATTAATATTGGTACTAAGAACTTAGATGTCGCTTTGGCTATTATTCCTACATCAGATCAATTTCATGTAAAGTTGGGACATCCTAGGCTCTCTTCCATAAAATCTATTCCTTTTATAATTCATAAATGTTTTAAATTCCCTCATAATGGCACTATCATAATAATTAATCATAAAATTTACTAAACCACAATGAAGCGTGGTAATTTTACAACTGATTACTTTTGGCCCAAACAACTTGAACCTTTGAAATCTCAAAGTGACATCCTTTTCTAATCTTACTAAAAGCCGAAAAATAAGATGATCATGTCCTTGAGTAAGCCTCAAGGTCATATATCTATGGATATTCCTCCTCGTCATAATGGACCTAGTATTATTCATACTCATATTCCTCATATATATACCTTAGTCTCGCCTCTTACATCTTATAAATGAAACCACTTAGCGTCTTCTATCTCTAAACCTTTTAGGGTTTCTCCCATTCCTCCTTTATGAAAAGAAAAGAATACTATATCCATTGATTTTCAACCTTCACAAGTCTCGACGAAAACTAAAAGGAATTATTGTGTGAGAGAATGTCAACAAAGACATCGTACCAAGTCTCATGAGCTTGCTTCCCAAACTATTTTACTCCTCAGAACCATTAAATTTTGATTTGATCACATTTGTCAAGCTTTTGCCTTACCCTAGGGAGGAAGTTCAACTTAAATCACCAAGATTAAAAATGCTTAAGAAAAATGATGCTTCAATTGATTTTCGCATTAGAGATCCTATTTTTATTAATCTATATGATGATATGGATGATGATGTTTTTCATGCTAAAATGTTGATTCTAATGATTTTTATAGTATGTATAATCTTATTGATGTTAATCATAATTTATCTTCACATTTTTCAAAAGCATTAACTGTAGCTCCTAGTGATAAATAAAATGACTCACCATTAGAGCACGGTCCTTATTTGGAACTTGCAATAGATCTATCTATCACGCTTGAAGTGGATCCTCTTGCATATTTTCCACCATCTGTAAATGATGCTCAACAAGATTGGAAGGCAGATGATTTCCTTAACTAGCTTCATTTGTGCCATAGATTCTCTTTTGTGTGTTTGCTTGTTTGTAATGAACTTCCCCCATAATGTGATGCTTGATATGTTTTTTTGTTATGTTACGATCATTTTGGATGACCCTTGATACTTTATTGGTACAAGGTAATAAAGAGGTCTAATCCATTGTGACATTCTTTTATTTGTATCCCTTTTCCTCTATATGTTGTCTCTTATGTTGTCTACCTGAGCACGATGCAAAGTGTTGAGATCTCTTTTTGGTCTCTTCCATGTTGACTCAAAAAGACACATGATCTCTTCTTGCATTCTATTTGTAGTTCCACTACCTTTGAGGGACAAGGTCAATTCAATACAAATATCCTCGATATACAGTATTTATCATAAGAGCATATTGACCCCAGAGTTAGTGGATCCTTTATGCACTTTTACCTTTCTTGGGGGCATCTCATTGTGGTAACGTGCTTGTCTTTTGGATGCATGCCACCTTAAAGAAATTGCTCTCAATAAGGCATATGCAATCACTTTAACATGGGTGAATACACTCCACTCAATGTCACACTTTATGCACACACCATGACATGTTTTCTACACTCAAGTTACTTTGTATAAACTGAGCCTTTTGCCTTGTAATTTGGTTTGTTTTTTCATGACTCATAGTGAGTGAATCTTACAAGGCTAGCATAGTCATGTGTTCTCTTTTCTTCTCCTTTCTTGCATTTTCCTTTTATCTTAATATTAGAGTAGTGAGATCTTAAAGTCCCTAGGGGATTAGTGTGTGTTGTCTCTTCAATATATTAGTAAAAAAAATTCAATGCAACTTTGTACTTGACCATGAGTATGCTTAGTCTCATAATCCCACTACAATGGGCGCTAAATGTAGCATCCTAAAGTGTACTCACTTAAAATTCCATCGTCACCTAGACCTCAATTATGTGTTTTGTTCCAACTTTCAATGCCTAATTGTAGTGTTGATTCTACTCACACCTCATTCCAATCTTGCAATTTCATCACTTGTCCATTTTCCTCCCCATTCTAGAGTCCCATTTTTTTAAGATCAGGGTGTCGTATACCTTGGTCCTCCTAATTAGATCTTAAATTGGAGCCTCACAACATCTCAAATGAGCAAGAAATTTGATCTTGTGTTGTGAGGTAGAAAATAACAAAAACATCAAAGCAATAGAAATTAGATAATCACAAACCCTAAATTGCAATGAAAAGAAATTCTATCACATTCAATAGAGGAAGAAAGACAAGATTTAAAAATGAAAATGCAAACCATATGCAGAAATCTCCTTCCTTGGACTCCATTGTTATTCTTTCACCTCCAAATTATGTGGGTTTCACCTACAAGTACAAAGTGTGATTGAAAGAAAAGTTGCAAAGTGAAAGTGACAGCATGAGGATACTCAAATTGTGGTTGATTTTGACGAGAAATGCATCCAATTTATAGAAAAATTGGAGAGAGGACAACAATTAGAAAGAAATCGATATTAGATGCAACTGTATTCAAGAATGGGAAAAATAAGATTTAGAAAGAAATGCCATTGCACACTTTCCATGCAAAAGGATAAGACTAGCCATCGAATCTAATGTTAGGATAAGATGCCATATCAAAACTCATGACGAATAAGGGAACATGATTCCAAATTAAAGCACAAAAATAGGAGCCACTTGAGAGAGATAATGAGTTGGAAATTAGGTGGTAATGATGAATTACAAATTAGGAAATTAGAAAGTGATAAAATTAGAAATTAAGAAATCAGTAAATTAGGTGAATTAATTAATAAGTTTTCATTCATTAATTAATTCACAAAAGAGGGGGAATTAATTAGCCAATTAAATAAATATTTAATTATGACAAGAAGACTTAGCATAAATAAATAAATTATTTAACCTAGAGGGAAAATGCCAAATAGGATTAAATGATTAAATCACAGAATCCTAGGAGATGAATTATAAATGCAAGGACGATAATTAGGTCATGACAAAAGAATTGATATAGGGTTTATTTGATCAATGGTTTAATGATGAAAATTGGATAATTGATAGTGTCCATGTTGATTGATAAAGATCAATGATAAATTGATCAAGATTGACAAGGATGAATTTGATAGATGCCAATTGATGAGGACCAATGATTAATCGTTCTAAATTGACAAGAAATGATGATTGATTGAGATCGATAACAAATCGATCAAATATTAATAAAAGATAGACTTGATGAAGGTCAAATGACCAAATACCAATGACAAATCAGTCACAAATTTATAAGAGATTTATAAATTTATGATTGATCAAGACAAAACCCTAATTTGACATTGAGAAGGGTTGATGATATCCAATTGACATGATAATATTGATAATGATCAAAGATCACAATTGATAATGATAATGTTGACAAGACCTAATTTAAAATGTGACAAATGCAAGAAACGCAAAAGAATGACCCCCAGGGAGGACATCCTTCATTGCTCCATCGGCCATCCCGAGGCTCCTTGACTAGAACATTAGGTCATCCCTCACTGAGTTGAGAATGGTATGCTACCAGCCTGAGTTCCCATTGGGGTTGCCCTGCCCCTGGGGGGGCTAAAGGATCGTGAGAGATTGATAAATTGATGATTGATCAAGACAAAACCCTAATTTGACATTGAGAAGGGTTGATGATATCCAATTGACATGATAATATTGATAATGATAATGTTGACAAGACCTAATTGAAAATGCGAAAAATGCAAGAAACGCAAAAGAATGACAAAATGTCAATAAATAATAAAGATCAAGTGTGTGACATAGAAGAAATGTTAATAGGATGTGAAAACCCTAAAATAAGGTCACGCGAACATGCAAAAGTATGACACCACAAGCATTGACCATTTTTAGATGCCTACACGTGTCATTCTATTCCATAAATTCAATTTATTTTTTGGGAAAACAATTATTAAAGGAGGTATACCCCTCTTATTTGAAACCCAATAAATATTATATGATCTCAATTACTACACTTTAGCAAAATTCAAGTGAGCAAGAAATCAATCATTCATCAAGCATTGGAGTAGAAGTAAAGTTAAGATTAAGTATTGAAGATGGAATCCATGATCAATGTTTTATGAAGATATCCTACATGAAATCCTAAAACCTTTGTGTGAAGGTCAAAAAAAACTTCATCAAGGTCTACATTATTGTTTTAAGCATTTTCACCCTTTCCCTCAAAAGGAAAGTATTTCATTATAGTCTTTCATTATATTTATCAATTCAATTTCATGGTTAATTCTAAAACTGAGGTTGGACCTAAGGCAAACCCCTATTCCCAACATCTTTCCCTCTCTTTCTATGTGCAAGGAACATGTGCAGGAGCTATACTCAGGGAATCTGGCAATTTCGACAATCACGAATAAGTTCAGTTTTAAACAGCAAAAAATTCAGAGGACTAGGGCGGATCTATGCTATGTAGTCCCAAAAAATTGGGTTGAACTTTTGAGAATTGGTTATAAACATTTTCTTTTTCCCAAATCCTAGTCAATGGTTTTTTGGGACATCTATAGCTTACTGTTTCTATTAGTTTACTTCAATTATTCATGGTTTTGCCCTAATTTCACAATTTCATTCCAAATTCAACTAAGAAAGAGGATAATAAATACAAACAAGTTGAATCCAATCAAAATCTCAGACCTTTCCCCGTTGGGACTAAGCCTAGATCTATTGGGTTCAACCCTCTTTTAATGTAATGGTATTAATTGGGTTATTTGGTGGATTTACTTAGTAAAAACCTAAATCACAATTTTCCTCCATTATAGTCATTAATAAGGGTGAGGATCCTTCTCATAGTTGTATTTGGGCCCTCTCCATTATCAGTGACCAACTTATTGAGTTTTATTCTATATATTCTTTCAATTCCACTAAGAATTAATTGAGTTATGGAATTGGATGTGTGATAATCTTCCCAATGCGAATTGGATCTTAAAGGGTGACTTTAACATGGTAGAACATCCTCAAGACCATAGATGGTACAAAAAATATAATATCAGTAGTGAAGAATTTTATAGTTGGTTGTTTTATCTAAATTCCTTAGACATGGTCAATCTTGTTCATGATAAATTCACTATCTACGCCCAAAATTGGTTTACCTAGTCCAACTGTAGAATGAGAGATTATAGGAAGTTGAGTAGGCTAGACAAATTTTACATTTCTTCTATTCTATATTTGGTCTACGATCTATTGGGATTATATGTTTAAATGGACCTATTTACCACCCTTTCATACCATTGTCCCTTTGTTTGCAACATAAATTTGTCTCAACATTCAAATTTAGACAATTTGCGTCCATTCAAACTTAATGTTTTTCATTTAAAGAATCCTATCTTTTTAGTTTCTCTTGAGGGGATATGGAAATTTATATTTGAAACAAAAGAAGGGGATTCTTGAATTGATTTATGATGTGTTTCCATTAATCAATACGTTGTCTTCCTTCATTCTTTTAACAACAAATGGCATACCAACATAAACCTAAGAAAAAATACCTTCAAGGAAAAATTGTTCATGCCAAAAAAACTTCTAAATGATTATCCTATCAATAATAGGATTCAAACTTCCATTGTTGCCTCTAAAGCTCAATTGTGTAAATTTTATAATTACAGATGACAAGGATCTAAGTTTAAATCTATGCTACATTGGATAAAAGAAGGAAACATGGGCATTAATTTTTTTAAAGTATTTCAACCATAAACATGAAATGGAAATGACTAGTGTTATAAGGGATAAATTTGATGTCCTTCATTTTAATCCTTATGAGTTGTGTAACGTTATCAAACAATTTTATGAAGATCCTTTCAAAGATGACCATTAGTGGGATATTCAACAATCCCTTGAAGATAGTGTTCAATTTATATTCCTAAGATAATAGATACTTAATTTAGCCAATACTTAGACACAACCCTCTTACTGGAGGATTTGAAAATACTCTCTTCTCTATGGCCACTTATTAAATTCTTGGCAACTATATCCTTCCTATTGAATTCTATAACGATATGTGGAATCACATTTAGGAAGATTTTTTTTTTTGGAAAAAGTGGCAAGCCACTAATATATTAATATAAGATATAAGGTTACAAGTTGGTTCAAAGAGAATACAAGGAGGAAATCTCGGCATAGCTTTGAGGTCAGGAACAATTTGTTGTTGAGGTCGAATTGCTTATCCAATCTTTTCATTGCTTAGTAGCATTAATAGAGCATTAACCTTTTTTTTGGTGTTGTCAACTAAATCACGACCATAGGTTATATGGTATCTATCCAATGACATTTGAAAAAACCTAAAATTATGCATTTCCAGGGTGTTTTTGATGATATCATATAGTGAAACATATGCATGACCATTTTGGAGTAAATACCTTAGAAAAAGACCTCCTATTTCAACTTCACTCTCCCACATATCATACTTTTGAACAATAAAGATTAACTTGTTGGCAGGAAGATAGACATTGCATGCCACTCTTTCAGCTATAATCTCTAGTAAGTCTAACAATTGTAGAAGGCCTAGTGCATTTGAAAGAAAGATTTATAGTAACTGGGAGGGGAAGATAAGTCTACTTGCCTAGGGAAATAGGATTTTCGAGCTCCTATAATCCTTTTTGCACTTCTCCTTGTGTGGTTACTTTGAACATGAAAAAATTGTCCTAGGATTTCATCAATGATGTGGCCTGAATATGGGCACTCCCAGTCTACCACCGAGATCATGACTCTGTAGTTTCGTGGCTTTTAGTCCATCTTGCACCTGCAATTCCTCTATTGAAGCTTCTCGATGTATGGTAAATTTTATTTCTATGTGAGTTACTTTGGTTAACCCCTCGATTTCTTTGTTTTCCTTCTTTTGTAATTGCTTATTACCCAGAATTGTACCTTCTCATTAGCTCGAACACCACTTCCTTAACAATAATTTTGTCTTCATACAACTTCCATTATCTTTCACTATTTCCAACAATTTTGTGGATACAATACCAGGTACCGAGCCTTATTTATCTTGTTAGTTGTGTGATGGTGTATGTGTGAAGGTTCTACCACATGTCTACATTTGCTACATGTGAAAGGGTGGAGCAATCAGCCTTCAATCTACAAAAACAGTCGTAGCTATGAAAAAACTATTTGTGGGTGTGTTATAATGAGCCTTTATGAAAGTTGATAAGTGTGAAGAACCCGCCACATGTCTACAAATTAATACATGTGAATGGTAGAGTATTCGGCCTTCCGTCTACATTAGGGGCCGCAACTATGAAAGGAGCGCTCACAGGTGAGTAATAATTAGCCTTTACAATAGCTGATATGAACTTAAACTTCAAATCGAATCTTATTATTCATATCACCTTGTCATGATTATTTAATTTCTCTCATCGTCATTTAGGATTTGTTTAAGGTGAGGGAATAAATTGACATCAATGCTCTCGTTAATTGATTCAACTTTCACATGGTCACACCCCATATTTGCCAACCCATCTGCCAATTTGTTGCCCTCTCTAAATGTATGTGAAATGACATATGTTTCAAAAGAGTAGTAAATCCCATATTTGATTAAGAACATAGATGATATGCCAGTTAGAGGATTTTCTAAGTTTGCATGCATTGGTGATCAAAATGGAATCACCTTCAATATGTATTTTGTGAATCCTTATTTTTTTACGAGTGACAGCCCGTATAGGAGGGCTTGGGCTTTTGCAAGATTGTTTGTTCCTTGGTGTAGTGAAGAAGATTTTAAGGCTAATAACTCCCCTACATGATTTCTAATACACACTCTTGCTCCTGACTTACCTGGTTTACCCCTTGAAGCTCCATCAAAGTTGAGCTTTGCAAATTCGAATTGAGGGGGTTGCCAAACTGTATGTGCTCTATCATTCCTTGATTCACCTATTAAGGACTATTTACCATTGGCTAGTAGACATATACCCTTCCAATTTTTTTTAAATTCACCATCCCATGAGGTGAACAATGCATTACTCTTCTGATGTTTCTGCACATAGGTGTTCACTAGCTCCGTGATTGAATTTTCTATTTCACAAAACACTTTCTCTATGGGTGAGGTATGTTGTTTTAAAATCCTCTTGTTTAGTTTCCACCATATTGACCATATGAATATAGCTAGAATGACTTTCTATATACATGAGAAAAAAGAAAATATGGAGAGAATGGGCCAAGTTTGAAAGAGCTCCCAAATTGTGCTTGGTAATGGCATAGATAGATCTAATTTTGTCATAACAAAACACCAACATTGGTATGTAAATGGGCATTGGACAAATAAATGATCCACATTTTCAGATTCCTGGTCACATAGTACACATTTAAATTGTTGTGCTATCTAAAGCTTGGCAAGCTTGTCACTAGAAAGGATTATTTTCTTTAATGCCAACTTAGAGAAGCACCCTACTTTCAGCATGATTACATTATTCTAGCAAAAGGAAAAGGCTTTGTGGGTCTATTGTTGGTTTATCATGTGTTGAAGTATTGAATAACCATTTTGGACTGTATAATTTGCATTTGCAGATAGGGCCATATGAGTTTGTCTTCCTTATTTGTCAAGTAAACTATCCTTTGTGTAAATACTAATTGAAGTACCTTTTTTGGCTCTTCTTCAATTTCAACCTCATTGATGTCCTTCTAGATGACTTTTTCTAAGTAGATAGTAGCTCCACTTACATAGTTTACTAGCTTATGTCCCCATTTTGTGATGAAAATCGATATCACCTATTGCAATTGGTTGTTTTGAGCTAGAAAGGGGTAACCATTCCATGAATCAAACCAAAAATTATTTGACTCCCCATTATGGACTTGCCAAGATATATACTTTGTCACTAAAACTCTTGAGGATATCATAAAGTTCCACATTGCTAAACCATGTGGAGGATTTGATATGGAGAAGATTCAAAGAGGATTGCATGAGTCTAGGTATTTGGTCTGCATGATTTGGCACCACTTTGATTTTGAGTTTGTATACATTCTCCATACTAGTTTTCCTCCAAAGGCTTTGTTTCTCTTAACTAAGTCATGCAGCCCTACCCCTCCTGATTAATTCTCAATTCCCATATTATTTATGAGATTAATGGGATCTCTTTGTCATCTGATAAGTTCCATTTCTAGAGAAAGGTTCTAATGATCTTTTCAATTTACAGAATCACAGACATTGGGGCTTTAAGAACTAAAATGTAGTAATTAGGAATGGTTGTTAAAACAAATTTAATAAGTAGAATCCGACCTACAAGAGACAACCACCGAGCCTTCCATGATGATATACTATGTTTAATCCTTTCAATCGCAGTTTTCCAATAGGAGGTCTTATTAGCTCCCATGAATAGAGGTACACCCAAGTATATGCTTGGTAAGTCATTTGCCTTAAAGCCAAGAATTTTAATGATCTTTTTCCTTATAGGAGCCTTGGTATTAAGAATGTATATTGTGGATTTATGGATATTCATCTGCTGGCCTAATACTGATGCGTATAACTCTAGAGCCTTCTTCATTTTCCTTGCTTCTCAAGCTGAAGATTTGGCATATAGCAATGTATCATCAGCGAAAAGGGAGTGTGTAATAGATATAGATGTGTTTGGTAAGTGTATCCCTTGCCAAAGACCCTTTTCATGATTGGATTTGATCAATCTACTAAAGGCTTCTACCATAATGATGAACAAGAAAGGAGATAGAGGATATCCTCGCCTTACTCCTTGGGTAGCTACCAAAAAACCTGTTTGGGTTCCATTTATAATCATTGAAAAGTGAGCTCCTGAGATGCATGCTTTTATCCATTTGAACCATTTCTCAGATAACCCAAACTTATGCAAGACTTTAAGTTAAAAAATTAATTTCACCTTATCATAAGCTTTCATCATGTCAATTTTTGTAATAAAGGATGGCAGGTGTGAAGTGTTAACTGAATGTAGGACCTCATGTGCTATTAGTGCCCCTTCAACTATTTTTTTTCCTAGTACAAAGCCACTTTGTTTTGGGGAGACAATGTTTGCGATTACGTGTTGTAATCACATATAGATAGCCTTGGTGATGATATTATAGATAATATTGCACAAAGAGATAGGCCTAAAGTCTACAAATCTTTCTGGCTCTTTCACTTTTGGGATAATGGCAATGTCTGTGACATTGAAATTCTTTATAACTATTTTTCTTTTTCTTGACTCTTCAATTGCAGTCAATAGATAAAACCCTAATACATCCCAACATTTTTGGAAAAACAATGTAGTGAATCCATCGGGGCCTGGTGCTTTATCAGTAGCTAGTGAGAATACTACTTTATTAACCTCTTCAATAGTGAATGGTTTCATTAGCTCTTCATTGTCTTGTTGTGTAATAATTTGTGGAATGATAGCCAAACTTTCTACTTCATCTTGATGATGGGATGCTAAATGAGGTACATTGGTCGGAGCTAAAATATTTTTAAAAAAGCTAACACCTTCATTTTGGATGTTTGATGCATTGGTGAGTGTGTTACCTATAATATAATTATTAATGGAGAAGATTGTTGATGTTGCACGTTTGGACTTGGTAGATGCATGGAAATCTTTTGTGTTCCTATCCCCTTCTTTTAGTCATAACTCCCTGGATTTGTACCTCTAGTATATTTCCTCTCTCTTACTCAGTTCCTCCCAAGTCTCTTGTAACTGCTTTTTCTTATCATATGTAACTGAATCGAGGCCATGGAGAATTATAGTCTCCTGAATGTTTGATAGTTGTTTTTCAACTGAATTTTTCTCAACAAAAATATTTGTAAAAAATTACACATTCTAGAATTTTATTTTTCTCTTGACATCTTGCATTTTCCTATCTAGTTGGAACATTTTGGTACCCTTTTGATGAGGAGCACTTACCCACCATTGCCTCAGGAGTGAAAGAAAATGTGGATGTATGAACCACATATTTTCAAGTTTGAAGGAGGGGCAATGCACATAAGGTTTCTAGCAATTCATAACTTGTAATGAAATAGCATAGTGGTCTGAGCATACAAGGGGTAATATATCAAATTCCATTTTAACATTTTGAAGAAACCATTATTGGGATATGAGAAATATGTCTAGTTGTTTTGCAATTTGTAAGAAATTCTTCCTTTTGTTTGTCCATGAAAACTAACCCTTAAAAGGAACTGCATCTTTTAAGTCATTATCAGAGATGAAGGATACAAAATCTTGAATAGTTTTTTTGAGGGGATAGATTCCACCTTTTTCTCATGGCTAGAAGTAATTGCATTAAATTATCTTCCTAGGATGACATTATGGTCTGCATATTGTTGAATGAAATTTGTTAGGACCACAGCCTTTTTTTTCATGAATGGGAGTTGGTCCATAAACATTGATCAGCTTAAATGATAGATCAAATTTTTGAATGCTAATAACGTACCAATTATTTCCTTCATGTAATGTCTCTGCAACTATTTTTTTTTGGTTCCATAAAGTAAAGTCCTCCAAAGGCTCCTGCTACTGGAACATGAGCTGATTTCCATTTCATCCATTTGGAAACTCTCTCTAGAAAGGTGTCATGGGAAAATTTTGTCTCTTATAACATAACTATATCTACCCCTCATGACTCAATTTGTTTCTTGACTTTCTTTCTCTTGTCAAAGGCATTAATGCCTCTAACATTCCATGAGAGAATTTTCATTATTGTCAAGGAGAGAAACATGCCCTCCTTGGTCCTTTAGATGAAGAGAATTTCCCATCAAGGGTGGTTTGGATACCAACCTCTATTTCCTCCTTTGTTTTGGTCTTATTAGATTTCTTTCCCCTCTATTTTTTCTTTGGACTCTGACTTTGGGTAGGGGACTGCATAATTAAAGGAGTTTGGGAATAATCAAAGGATGAATCTGTTAACTGCTCATTGACACCTTGGTGGTCCTTATCTGGCTTGACCTCCATTGAATTCATGAGAGATAAAGATTGTGAATTTTGGCAACTAGTTAATGGAGAAAAAAATTGGTACATTAGTCCTTCATCTTCAGTCGATCTGGTGTATTCATCATTTTGATGGTCTATTCAAGTTAACTTACCAAACAGATTATCATTAGATATTCTATCTTTGTAGCCCTCTTTATCTAACTATGGAATGAGCAATTCTTTGTCTATATGTGGTATTTGCTCTACAGTTACAACTAGATTATCCTCCTTCAATATATATTATACTATTTCATCAAACAGTTGAGATACAGTTGAATCCAATAGTTCCTCCACCATCTTTTCTAGGTTGGGTGTAAACCCAAATTATCCTTGTGAGTACTTAGATGGTAAGTTGATGATTCCCTCCTGAGGGGCCATCAAGATATTCATGGTATTTTCACCAAACATTAAATTTAGCAGAAGATCATCAAGAGGAAAATCAATTTTCCTAGCCATGCCTAGGTATTCGGGATACAATAGAGATCTCACAATTGCTTTCACCTTTCCTTGACTGTTCCACATTGAACTAAGAAGATGATAGATTAAATGTGTGCTTTGAGAATTAATAACTGTAGACGTATAAAAATGACCATATTCCTAAATGAATATTTTATGTTCATTTCCCTATTTAATTAAATCCAATTTAATTAAATTATCCACATTCTTCTATTTAATTAAGTAAATCGCTTGATTAAATTCACTATTCCATTTAATGAATAAATCATTTTATTCAATTAAATCCCCCTAGCCACTTTTAATTAAATTCAAATTTAATTAAATAGCTATCCTAAATTGAATAAATCAAATTTATTTAATTACAACCAAATTGAATGAAAATCAAATAATTCAATTAAATCCTATTATCCCCCCATCCACTTGTAAAAACCCAAACCCCTTCCTAATCCCTTCTAGAATCTTCTAATTGATTCTAATTAACATAACCCCCCTCTAAACTTTGTCACATCCCTAAGCAAAGGGAGGTCACTTCTCAAATGACCCAAAGTCTTAGATAACCATTGAAGGTTTTCAACCTTCAACCACCAAAACCCTTAAAGTCTTTGAAAACCATTGAAGGCTTCCAACCTTCAACCACTTAATCCCCAAAGTCTCCAATAACCATTAATGGTTATTTCAAACCCTCCCACATGGTTAAAACATTTGTTTTGACTCAACCTCTACCCAACCCAAGGGTCTCATCAGGTCATTAATGCTTTGACCATGATTATCTCTTAATCATTTGCACAAAGGTTTATCTTTGGATTAGATCTTAATTCATTGGGTAAATCTAATTTAGACTTGACCCTTAGCCTTTAGATAACCATGAGGTCTTCTCGGGCCTTTAATACCTCCAACCCCTTCTTTCAACCCAATCTTATGTTGACATTTGTCACCATGTCATTGGTGCAAATTGTGCACATGGATCCCCAACTTTCAAACTTGGCCCTTGATTAAACCTTTCAATCCTGACCATCCATTGCCCTGTTTGTGTTATAAATAGAGCTCTCATTCCTCCATTCTTAACAATCATCTTTCAAATTTGAAGCATCACACTTATGCTCAAATTCTTTCAAACTTTCATTTCATATATGCTCATCATTTAGCCTCTTTTAGATCAGGAATTAGACTAAATATGCATGTTAGAGTAATTTATTTATCATTTTAGCTCAATCGTAGACTAAATATAGTATGCTAGGATAGTATTCATACTAATCTTGTCGTCTTATCATTTAGATTATTGCATTTTAGCATCATACCTAGCTTAACATCCATCTCATACTAAAATCAATTAAAAGCATCTCTCGTTCTCATATTTGCCATCCCTAAACCATTTTGCTCAGTAATCTGAGAGCAAAAACGTTGGTTTGAGGGACATTGTGAGATAGCGAACCATGGGACCCTCCTTGGGAAGCTGAGTAACACGTCGTTACTCCATAGCTTGCATCAAGAAGTCCTGTGTGTGTGTGTGGACTGGTATTTTTCAAATTTTCACATTTTAAGTTTTATTCGCCCACTTTTCCCACATACAATAACATGTAGACCACCTTGGGATATTAGGCATTGACTTGATATTTCCTTTTTTGTTTTTTACCAATAATGAGTATTGGTTTCCCTGTAGGGCAGGTTCCTTTAAAGAGAAGGCATCAAATTTGTTATTTTTCCAACAAAGCACTTTTGAACCCCTGCTTTCCTGGATTTGCATATCTTTTATGGTTTTTTTCATTTCATTATTCCACATTGATCTGAGAAATTTGTCAATTTGAGGGTTAACCAGTGTGCATAGACCTTCTTTGAGTAGTAGATGGTAGGTTGGTATTCCCTTTTTTTTCCTTACTAATGATCCACAATGGATTTTCTAGAGACCATTTTCCTATAATAGTTCTTGGGAATTATTTTCTTGTACCAAGGGGATATGAGAATCCTTGTTACTAGTGCATGTCATTTGTAGATCCCTGTTTTCCTCGGTTGGAGTGTCTAGTTTAGTTATTTTTTGATTGGCTTCACATGTATGACCATACATCAAGCACATCAGAGGGTCTGAAGAATGATCATTGTAGACTATAACTATCTCACATTGGCCTTCTTGACACTGTGAATTAAAATGGCCCAAGGAATCTGAAAGGAGGTCCACTTCTATTGGTTTTTGAATAGAAACCTCTTTCTTCCATGTGCCAAATTTGGAAGTAACAGATAGAGTGGTGGGAAATAACTTTTTAAATTCTAACAACAAGCATACTCTAACTGTGAGATGGGTCAACTCATAAGGAATAAGGTCATGTTGGATGATGATTCCTAATTTATTTGCTAGGATTTCAATGAGATCCAAATCCCTAAATTCAAAAGGTAATGTAGGGAAGGAGATCCAAAATGGGGCAAATTTACAGATAGTCTCATCCGCCTTGAAACTTGGGATCCAAGGAACAGTGAAAATACCATATCCTTTTCATAACCACCCCTTAAATCTATGAGAAAGGTTTCTCTCTTCTTCTAAATGAAAAATAGCAATGAAAACCCCTACCCCATTATCTATGTAAAAAATATTTTTAAGCCCTTTCCATTTTTCTACTACCCATGTTTGTAAATCCAAAAAGGAGGGTATAAATTTGCAAAACTTACCAATTTGTTCTCTCCCACGAAGATGTGATACTTGTGGCATAATCAAGTAGTCTAGGTGTGTAACCCTTGGCACAACATCATCTCTATTTGCGTTGTCCTTCACAATCTTGTTTTTCTCTTTCTTCCTCCAGATCCTAAGCTCTACTCTCCCTGTATCGTGATCTTTTGGAATAAATTATTTTATACTCAAAGGCTTTTAAGAAAAGATCATTAGGTCTGAACATGAATGGAAAAATAATAAAACTTCTTCTAAATAAAAAAGGAATACACCATCTCTAGTTGGAATTCTATCATTGTACTCAATACCTCATAATTGCAAAAGTCTTAGCTATTAGGATTAAATCAGTGGCGTAAGGGATTGCTAGAGCTAAGAAAGCAATATTTATTATTGGAAAAATTATTCTTGGCAATCTTATATTGGCTTGGAAAACTTATGAATGGGCCCAAAAAATAGATCAAAAAGCTATTTTGATAAATTGCATATAACAAAATTCATTGGAGCTTTATACTAAATATGCTACAATGGTTGGGCTTTGGTCCTAAAATTTGAGATCTTATCATAATGTTGTTTCAAGATGCTAATGATTGAGTAGTTATTAATAATAAAATAATAGATCCATTTCCCTTAGAGAGATCCATTTTACAAGGATTCCCCTTAGACCCATATCTTTATGTTTGTACGACTCATGTTTTTGGCTATCTACTTCAAAGTGCAAATAAAATGAAGCTCATTTCATAAATTTCTATCCTTCAATGACGTTGTTGTAATGAATTCCCATTATGTTTAGGACCATTTATTCTTTTTTACAAAATTATTCAAAGGATATTTCTAATGCAATGGATATATTGAAATTATATTGTGTTGTACCACGATCCAAACTTGGTCATGAAAAAATTGAATTCTTGATTGTTCAAGCTAGGCATATTGCTCCATGGATTCACCTAGAATAGAAACAAATCAAACATAATGAAATTATGAAATACCTCAAGATACCCTTGTTGTAAATGTGATGTTGATTTATGATTGGTTATCATTTATGCCAACATAATGGTTGTCATTAATGTCCTTAGTGTTGGTGATCTGAAAAATGTGTTCCCAAAATTTTTGGTGCTTCGAAAGTTGTGTTTCAGCATAGGTAGTTGAGTTGATGGTGATTCAAATATTTTTTATTGTTTGATATTGTGTTGATCAATTATATCTCGATGCTATTCCTATTTCTATTTTTTTGAACAATGATTTTTTGGGCCCGGACAAAGTCCAAAATTCGAGGATGAGTAGTGGCATTCATGTAGTGTGTCAGTTGTGATTTGGGTCTATAATTTGTGATAGATGTAACATGTTGATTTGACCATTGTTATGTGTTGTGGTATGTTCTACTTCTCATTCCTTCCCACCACCAGAATGATTAGTGTTGACCTATTTTAGATCTTTGTCTCAATTGACATGGAAGATTATGCTTCTCGGAAGACACTATTTATATGAGGATGATTTGATAATTTGAGATATGGAAAAGTGTTACATTGATTTGAAGATACACATGAGATTGAAAAGGAAATATTTGAATATTGGTGATATGTGAGAGTGTGTTGGTGTTGAGGCATCAGAAGTAGTCCAGTTTTGCAAATTGTGTTTCAATGGTGGATTAATTCTTTCTTTTTTTGGTAGTGACCCTTTTTCTTGGCAGTGAACCCACTTGCAATGAGCATTCTGGTAGTGAGACATCCTTTGTAAAATTAACCTTAATTGGTGTTTATATTGAGAACTAACATTCTCTGTGGTTTTTCCCTCCATGGGTTTTCCATGTTATGTCTGGTGTTCATTATGTGATCTGTGTTGTGTATGTTCTTTCATGTTATAGATTTATTTGGTTGTTCCAGTTGTGTGAAAGGTTTAAGAAATTAATTTTAATATATCAGATGATTCACCCCCCCCCCCCTCATTTTCTCAGATATTCAACAATTGGAATCAAAGATTTGGTTCCTTGGATAAGAGATTAATTGCTTGAGGTTGATCCTGATTGGATGGCACATAAATTGACTATTCCTATCTTTGAAGGATCCGACTATGGCTTTTGAAACTTAGTGAATATGAAAGGCTATCTGATCTCCTGGGGTTACAATATTTGGAAGGCTATGGAAACCAAGTATGTTTAACTGACAAATGGACTTACCACTCAAGATGAGATTCAAGTTTATGAAAAGAATGGAAAGGCAAGGTATGAAATCTTTAGTGCTTTATCAAAGATTGAATTGATAAAGGTTATTTCTTTGAATATTGCTTATGAGGTTTGGAAAAAGTTGAAAGATGTATATAAAGGAAATGATAGAGTCAAATTATCAAAGAAGCTAACATTTAAGCATAGATATGAGAATGTGAAAATCGAAGAAGGAGAAGACATAACAAGTTATTTTCAAAAGGTTGATAGTGCGGTAAATGAAATCAAAGAAATTGATGATACCTTGATAGATGAAGATGTAATTGAGAAGATTCTAATGTCCCTACCAGAGAACTACAATGGCAAGATCTCAGCTATTGAAGAAACCTATGGCCCGAAGAAGTTCACTAGAGAGTAGCTATATGGTACTCTATCAGCATTTGAGATAAGGAAGTTTAGCAAAGACAAAGTTAAGACTGGATATTCTTTTAAAGAATTTGAGGAAGATCCGAAAGATGAAAGTTTAGATGAGATGGAAGCGAACTTTATGAGGAAACTGAAGAAATGAACCAACAAATACAAAGGTATATTACCTCTTAAATGCTTTAGATGTAGAAATAGTTGTCATATCACTACTAGGTGTTTGAAGAAAGGTTAAAGACAAAAATATAGAAAAGGTAAAGGAAAGTTTAATAAGAGAGTCTATTATGTCAAAGATTATGCTAGTATTTCAGATGATTATTCAGATTATGAAGATAGTGATTGCTTGTTTTTGGTAGAAAAAGACGAACCTAAGATTGATATTCTGAACATTGTTGCTACTGCTTTATATGTTAGAAGAGATAGAAATGAATGGTTGATTGACAATGGATGTTCAAATCAAATGACTGGCAATAAGAGTAATTTTGTAAAACTTGAGAAGTATGGTGGTGGCTCTGTTAGGTTTTGAGATGATTAGATAGCGTGAATTGTGGGAATTGGTTCTATTTATTTTCATGGAAAGCATAATACTAACAATGTTTACTATGTGAAGGGTTTGCATCATAATCTTTTGAGTGTTGCATAGATGCACAAAAATGGAACTACAATGTTGTTTTTTCAAGATGATGGTTGTGAGATCATGAAAGGATCCAGAATTATAATTACAGTAGGGAAAAGGACTTGTGAAAACATGTATCTTTTGGAAGGAGCTACAAAATATTCTTTTCTATCTCAAATAAAAAACAATTGTCTCTGGCACCAGAGGATGTGCCATATCAATTTTGACAACTTGGTGAAGATTAGTTCATCAAGAGCAATGAGATATTTACCAAGGCTGACCAAACCGGATAACAAAATTTATAGAGAATGTCAAGTTGGAAAAAAGAAAAAAGGAACTTACAGAGGAAAGAAACATTTGTCCACCAAATTGTTGGATTTACTACATACTAACCTATGTGTTCCAATCAGAACAAGGAGTATACAAGGTGAGAAGTATTTCATGTTGTTGATTTATGATTATTCTAGAATGTCATGGGTTGCATTTTTAAGAGAGAATTCAGAAGCATTAGAGAAATTCAAGATATTCAAGGCTACAGTTGAAAATGAATCTAATAGAAAGATTAAGTGCTTAAGGTTTGATAGAGGAGGAGAATATACTTCTGATAAGTTTAACAACTTTTGTGAGAAACATGGTATTATAGTGTCATAAAATTGTAACCCTAACATTTTTTGACTGCATTAGGGTCCTCACGCATGTGAGTTTGAATCCTCTAGCCTGATCGGAGATCGGAGATTGCTCAGCTTGCAGAAACAGCTTCTTCCTTGGCCTCTGCATCACCCCATACGCACTCTGCCCTAGAGAAAGGGGTAGGATAGGGGCGTGGTGCCATTTTCCCCCCTTGGACAGGGGCATGGCGCCACTATCCCCCCTTGGATAGGGTCATGGTGCCCCTGTCCCTACCCTATTTTGGGGCATGACCCTTCCTAGGGTTGCATTGTTGGTTGTGCATTGGGCAGGAAACACCCCCGATTTCAGCCTGTGATGAAATTCAAATCCACTAACATGTATTTAAGGGGAATTTGTCCTCTCATTTCTATAAGTGGAGTTCAATAAGTTGGATAAGTGGGAAATTCACAAGCGATCAAGCATTCAAGAAAATTCAAGCATTCTTTTCCTGCATTGAGCATTCTCAAGTCTCCCTTCAAGGATAAGTGTTGCATTCAAGTCAAGGATTCAACCATTGAGGAGGAGATTGATTCCAACATTCAATTCCACACAATAACTTCTATCAACATTGCTATCACAACCTCCCTTCAGGTGATTTACAATTTAGTCTTTCATTTACAACTACTTGCAAGTACTTTCTTTCATTACTTAGTTAATTCCAAAACTAGGGTTTGACCTAAAGGCAAACCCCCAATCCTAACCCATTTTCCTTTCTTTTCTATGTGTAGGTTGCAGGTGCACAACTGTACTTTCAGATTCAGGCTCCATTTGCAGAGGTGGAAAAACCCTTTTCGTTTTGCAGATTTTTCAAAGGATCGTGTACATTCCCACCATGATCCAGGCAACTTTTCCTCAAATTCGTAGAGTGACTTTGTCTTGACATTTTACTACCAGATCTAGGTGTACAACTTCATCCCATATTCCGATCTCAAGTTATAATCAATTCTTTGTCACTTTTGCACTACATAATTCAATCAATTCCTTTCCTTTTCAAACAAGGAAGAGAGGATCAACTTATCATTCCCAATTCATTCACAATTCAATCTACCAACTTTGTGTGGAGAGATTGAATCCAGTGAATTATCCTCTCCTCTTCCTAATGTAACATGGTTAAAAGTTCTTGAATGGTAATCAATAGCGAAACTTGCATCTCTCTTTGAGGGAAAGGGCAGTTTCCTTATTGATCTATCATTCACCATTTTCCCACCATTACAGTTTGGTGAACCCGACATCTTGCATGCTTTCCTTGGAACAAAATTACATATTTTTCATTTTTAAGTTTCAAATTTCTACAAACTTAGTGGTTAAATCATTAAAAACCCTAGTTTTTAAATTTAAAATTGAACTTGTGATTTATAAAAAATATTTGTGGTTATCTTCGATTTGAAAATTGTTTTGATTGTCAAATTCAATTTCCCCATTGTCTTGTTCAATTTGCAATTAAAATTTCCAAAATTAAGAGGTTACTTGTCAAAACCATGATTTTCAAAAATCATATTGAACTTGTGCAAACATTGGATTTCCATTTAATTTTCAGATTTCTGATTGTTCTCAGATTTGTCTTCAATCCTACAATTCAAATTTTTTATTTCCCCCCCTTTTCCCAAAATTCAAATTTCAAAACTAAGTGGTTAGGTCATCAAACCCTAATCTGTAAAATTAATTGTATTTTGTGTGAATTTTAAATCAATTTCATTTACATTCAGATTTCTAAACATTTTCCAAGGTATTCCTATCTATTAGGTTTGACCCTTTTCAAAATTGCAATTAAATTCCTCTTTTTCTTCAAAACCCTAATAGGGTCCTATTTTCACATTTGCACCTTCATTTTTCCCATCTAGAGATTGTAAAATTCACCACTTTTTGGGGGTTAGCTTTAAAATCATCATAATATTCATCCTTGAAAATTTCAAAAAACATTGGTCGAACCATGTCTGTTCCTGCCACGGTCCTCAAACTTTTTCCCAAAATTTTGGGAGACTGTTATGACTGTATTTAATAGCCTAAATCTAGAAGATTGGCTGATTTTATCGATTTTTGATCCCTCTACAATTGGAAATACCTTCAAAATTCAACATTTCAAATTTCAAGAAATTTTTTTAAATTAAGAGGTTGATTATAGTCTGCCCTAATTTTAAAAATTCTGATTTTAAAATTAAGTGGTATTCCCTTGTCCCTAATTTTAAAATTCCAATTTCCTTTCATTTTTGGAAATTGTGTCATCCTCTTCCCCCAACAAAGTTCAAATTGTGTAATCATTATTTTCTTAAATTTTCCATTAGCCGATTTTGTAAGCTTTGTTTCACAATTCAAAATTCAAATTTTCCCTCTAGTGCATGAGTTTTAGCACTATTAGTCCTACCTATCCTATCCCCATTAAACGAAGCATTAGAATTAATGCTTCCCAAGGTTTAATTATCGAGGAGATGGAGCCTAATTTGGGTCACTTCTTTAATGAGGATCATGCTAATTCTTCCCATCCTAATCATCTGCCTATTCACCCCATTGATGGATCCCATGATGAAGAAGAAGCTTTAACTAGGGTTTCTTTAGATCAACTTTCCACATTGGACAATCAATTTGATAGCTTTCAACAATGGATGTCCCAAGAATACCCTAATAGTGAAGCTCTTCCATTAATTGAAGGTCTTAAGCACATGCTTCAAAGGGATAAGAATGGAATTGATATATTGTGTGGCATTGCACATATTGTTGATTCTAATGTCATGCCTATCAAGAGTTGTTCCTAAACCCTAGGTTATTCACAACTTTCAACACAAGTCAATTCTTCAATTCCTTTGATTAATCCTATGACTAGTATTCCTACTTTCACATCCAACATCATGGCTACTTCAACTCAAAATGTCATCCCTACAACAAGTGGTCATGGGGGAGATCCTCTTCTTCATTTAATCATCCATCTTTACCTATGTCTTCCATGAGTGTTCCTATTATTCCTCAACCAATCAGTGTGACACAAGGGGGCAATTACTTCAACAACTTTATTCCTCCTATAAGTGTCCATTTTCCTATCCAATCATCACCCATGCCTACTTATCATAATTTCCCACCACCTTATTCTCAATCCATGCCTTCTTTCAATAACATCACACCACCTTCTCAATCACCTATGTCTAAGATCAGTTCTTCTACCAAGATGACACTCAACAATCTTGCCCAAACCGTGTCTTCCTTACAACAACAAATTGCTTCCATAAGTCAATCCAAGTTTAGTGTGCCCACCTTTGATGTTGTGAGCCCACTTTCTCTTGATATTGTTAAATTCATGCCACCTAAACATGTGGAGATCCCTCAATTGGAACTCTATAATGGAAAAGGTGATCCTCTTATGCATGTCAAAACATTTCAAACCTTGTGTACTGATTTTTCTTATGATCAAATATTGCTTACAAAATTATTTACAAGAACACTAAGAGATAAGGCCTTACAATGGTATTTCTCTTTGCCTTCTTATTCTATCACTTCCTTTCAACAACTATCAAATTCTTTCATCCAACAATTTCAAAACAGCATTGGTTCGAAAATCACTTTGATTGATTTTATGCATTGTAGACAAGGTGTTAAAGAAAAAGTGATTGATTTAATTGGCAGATATAAGCATTTGTGTGCTGAAATTTCTTTTCATGTACCTGATAATGATATTCAAAGAATTTTCATGTCTAATTTGCAAAAAGATATCGGTAAAAAGCTTCTTTTGTCTGAGTTTACTTCCTTTCTGCAGTTGTGCGTGCAACACTCCACAATAATCAACCGGTTGTGAGTCAAATGGAGCAATCCACTCCTATTGCTTTGAGTGATAAGGGGGAGAGTGTTCAAAAACCATTTGTGAAGTTCAAACCAACAAAAAGATTCATCAAGTTCAATGATCCAATTAACAACAACCATGTGAATGCTACAATAGGTGTGCCTTCTATTTCTAAATTTTTCCAAAGAGAAAGACAGATTACTCCTTTAAATGAATCCTTACATAGTATTATGTCTTAGTTGTTGCACATAAATGTTATCAAACTTCCTCCTATAAAACAAATTGATCATTCCAAACTTGCATCTCCTTATTGTGATAACAAATCCTTTTGCCAATTTCATTGTCAACTTGGTCATGATACTGATAAATGTTTTGCATTGAAAAATAAGGTTCAAGACTTGAGTGATAATAATACTATATCTGTGGAAGGTGTGAATGATAAAGGGAATAAATCAGTAGCTCCTCCTAATAAAAATCTTAAGATTTTCACTGATCCCTTGCCATCTCATACCTCTAACGTTTTTGAGATTGTGCCTAATTCTCTCTCTTCTGAAGAATTCACCTCTATGGCTCCAAACTTGGTTAACATGGTAGAGACACATGATGTGCCTTAGGATCCTTGTATTACATTTGACACTAGTGAGAAAATTAGAGCACCCGATGGCCCATTATACATAGTTGCGAAGGTTAAGGATATCCCTTGTCGTGGTGCCCTGATTGATCCGTCTTGCATGGTTAATGTCATAACTGAAGAGTATCTTTTCATTTTACAATTGCATAAACCAATATATGATGATTCTAATATGGCTGTGAAGTTATTTGATTGCTTCTCTTGTCCTAACATCGACTCTATCACCCTTCCTGTTGAAGTTCATGCTAAATCCATGGATGTTGACTTTGTTATCATACCTTCCTCTGATAAATTCCATGTGAAGTTGGGCTATCCTTGGCTATCTCCCATGAAGGATATTGCTTCTCTAATCCACAAGAGTCTTAAATTTCCTCACAATGGAGAAATCATAACCGTGAACCATAGCTTATTTCATCCATCCGAAAGAAGCCCTGGTGTTCCTATTGATCTCTTTTGACCTAAAAAAATTCAATCTCTTCCATCAAGGAGCGATGCTCTTTTCTAATCTTATCAAAAATGGAAGAATGATATGATCTTATCCTTAAGTCAACCTAGATCTCCAACACTTGACATTACTATTATTCTTCATGATGACATTCTTCCCCTCACAGATAGAACTAATTTCCCTCCTAAGGAAGATTGTCCACCTATACCTATGGATGTGACTTTACCTTCTCCTAAGGAGAACACCAATATTCTTCCAAAGGTTAGACCTATACCTCCTCCTCATGATGGACCTGGTCACCTTCCTACACCTAATATTCCTCCTTTCTATAGTGCAGTTCCACTCCTTCCTCTTATCGAGAGAAGAGGCCTGCTTCTCCTATTGTTCAACCAAAAAGACCTCAACCTAAACCTTCCACTATCAAGGAGAGAAATGTTCCTACTTTTCCAAGTGTTCCTCCTCCTTCTCAGCCTTCCACTAAGACTTGATGAAATCGTTGTGCGAGAGAACGTCGTTGACGATGCTGTGTTCGAGCTTGTGAAGCTATTCCTCAAAATACTCAATCTCCTCAGACTCCAACAGTTGACATGATTCCCTTTTCTCCTAAGCAAGATGTTCAACCTACATCTCTGAATCATAAGTTGCATAAAATATGTGATGGTTTTACTCCTATTCATGTTCTTGCTCCTCTTTCTCTAAAATTTGATGAATAAATGGGTGAAAATGTTATTCATAATGGCAATACAACTCCTAATGCTTCTGATAGTGAGTATAAGTATGTTGATGTTGACAAGCATTTATCAGTTGAGTTTTCACAAACCCTAATCCTAGCTCCTAGAATCGAACAAAGTGACTTACAAAATGAGCATAGTCTTTGTTTATATCTTGTGATAGCTCCATCTGATGTTCTTGATGTCGCTCCTCTGGCATGTTGCCTGCCTTCTTGAAATAGTGATCAGCAAGATCGAGAGGCAGATGTTGTTATAGATTAACAATATTAGCACTGCAAATCTTTCTCTCTCCCCTTTCTTTCTCTTTTGTGACCATTCTTTTATGTGTATCCATATTCTTCTATTGTTCCCTTAATGTCTACTTGGGGATGATGCAAAACATTCAGACCTTTTCTTGGTCTCTTTCATGTTGACTCAAAAAACATCCTCTCTTCCCTTTATTCTAAGGTAGTGTCCTTATTTGGGGAATGAAGATTATTATATACATATACATACATGATATACGTGAGTTATCATACAGCATACTGACCCCGAGGAAAGTGACACTACCTCATGTTTTGTGTTCATTATCCTTGGATTTATTCCTTGATTGGGGGCTAAATCCTTGCGTTAATGTGCTACCTTCCTTCTCTCTTGGGTGTATCCTACCTTAAATAAATCGCTCCTGATAAGGCACATGCGATCACTTTAATGTGGGGGCATACACTTCGCTCATACTTTCCTTCTTGTGATACTTAGAATTACTTAGTGAACTTTGTTTTTCTTTGTAATCTTTTGTATCCTTGCTTTCACGACTCATAGTGAATGGAACTTTTCTACTTGCAGTCATGGTTCTCCCCTTCTCGATCTTCCCTTTTACTTTTTCAATCGAAGTCATAAGATCCTAAGTCCACTAGGGCCTTGGCGCATCTTTCCTCCTTGACATGGTAAAAGTCTTTCATTCTTGTTTCCTTGTACTTTACCAACAGTATTGGCATACACTTATGCTCTCACTAAAGTGGGGGCTAAATGTAGTTTCATAAAATTGTGACTCTAGCAATTTTTGAATGCATTAGGATCCTCTAGCCTGATCGAAGACTGAAGATTGCTCAGCTTACAAAAATAGCTTCTTCTTTGGCCTCTGCATCACCCCGTCCGCACTCTGTCTTGGAGAAAGGGGTAGGATAGGGGTGTGGTGCCACTATCCTCCCTTGGACAGGGGTATGGTTCCCTTGTCCTCCCAAGACAAGAGTGTGGTGCCCCCGTCCCTACCCTATTTTGGGGCAGGACCCTTCCTAGGGTTGCATTGTTGGTTGTGCATTGGATGGGAAACTCCCTCGATGTCGGCCCTTGATGAAATTCAGATCCACTAACATGTATTTAAGGGACATTCACCCTCTCATTTGCAGAACGGTGACCATATGGATCTATGTCGCACTTTAGGCTAACAATGCATGTTTCAGTTGGACCGATTTGGCAACCACATAGCACTCGTGTGGCAAGGTGGTTCCGGCCGGAATGTTTCCGGCTAGAACACCCTTGCCCTATATAATAGCTGAAATCTGCCTAAGCCCCTCATTTTCATTGAGAGGCTTAGAGTTGAGCAGGAGGGCGCAAAAAATCACTAAGATCCAGCTAGAAGCGTTTTGGTGGTAAGTACCTTTTTTTTTTAAAATATATTTGTTTTAACATATTAATTTATATTGTGTTTTTTTTAATATTTTTTAATAGAAAATTAGTTTTTTTTAAGTTTTTAAAATATATATATATATATATATTCTATCATATTAGTTTAGAATATTAGAAAATAAATACACACATACATACAAATACATACACAAACATACACATGCATACATACATACATACACACACACATACATACACACACACATACATACACATACATACAAACCTAGATACATACATACACATACATACCTACATACATACCTACATACATACATACACATACATATAAACCTACATACAAACATACACAAAAATACATACCTACATACATACATACATACATACATATAAAATAATTATATGTATACCTTAGGACATACACATACATACCTAGGTCTACATACATACATACACACATACATGTAGATACTAATACATAAATACATACGTGCATACATATATAAATACACATAAAATAATTATATATGCCTTAGGACATACATACACCTAAGGACATGCTATCAGGGGTCGTGTGTGGTCCTGAGGGGTCACACACCTCAAGACCACACACAACACCTGATAGCATGTCTTGAGGTGTATGTATGTATGTATGTATGTATGTATGTATGTATGTATACATCCTAAGGAGTATATAATTATTTTATATGACCCCTTAGGACCACTTAAGGCCCCTTGCAACACATGTGCACCCCTGAGGACCTATTAGGACCACATAAGACCAAATGGTGTCGCAAAGGGCCTTATGTGGTCCTAAGGGGCCATGCATGTGTTAGAACACATGTGTGACCTCTTAGGACCACTTAAGGCCCCTTGTGACACATGTGCACCCCTTAGGACCTATTGGGACCACATAAGACAAAATGGTGTCGCAAGGGGTCTTATGTGGTGCTAAGGGGTCATGCATGTGTTAGAACACATGTGTGGCCCCTTAGGACCACTTAAGGCCCCTTGTGACACATGTGCACCCCTTAGGACCTATTAGGACCACATAAGACCAAATGGTGTTGCAAGAGGTCTTATGTGGTCCTAAGTGGTCACGCATGTGTTAGAATACATGTGTGACCCCTTAGGACCACTTAAGGCCCCTTGTGACACATGTGCACCCCTTAGGACCTATTAGGACCACATAACACCAAATGGTGTTGCAAAGGGTCCTATGTGGTCCTAAGTGGTCATGCATGTGTTAGAACACATGTGTGACCCCTTAGGACCACTAAAGGCCCCTTGTGACATATGTGCACCCCTTAGGACCTATTAAGACCACATAAGACCAAATGGTGTCGTAAGGGGTCTTATGTGGTTCTAAGGGGTCATGCATGTGTTAGAACACATGTGTGACCCCTTAGGACCACTTAAGGCCCCTTGCAACACATGTGCACCCCTTAGGACTTGTTAGGACCACATAAGACCAAATGGTGTCGCAAGGGGTCTTATGTGGTCCTAAGGGGTCACACATGTGTTAAAACACATGTGCATGACCTCTTAGGACCACTTAAGGCCCCTTGTGACACATGTGCACCCCTTAGGACCTATTAGGACCACATAAGACCAAATGGTGTCGCAAGGGGTCTTATGTGGTCCTAAGGGGCCATGCATGTGTTAGAGAACATGTGTGACCCCTTAGGACCACTTAAGGCCCCTTGTGACACATGTGCACCCCTTAGGACCTATTAGGACCACATAAGACTAAATGGTGTCGCAAGGGGGCTTATGTGGTGCTAAGGGGTCATGCATGTGTTAGAACACACATGCGTGACCCCCTTAGGGCCACTTAAGGCCCCTTGCGATACATGTGCACTCCTTAGGACCTATCAGGACCACATAAGACCAAATTTCATTGCAAGGGGTCTTATGTGGTCCTAAGGGGTCATGCATGTGGGTTAGAACACATGCGTGACCCCTTAGGACCACTAAAGGCCCCTTGTGACACATGTGCACCCCTTAGAACCTATTAGGACCACATGAGACCAAATGGTGTCGAAAGAGGTCTTATGAGGTCCTAAGGAATCACACATGTGTTAAAACACATGCGTGACCCCTTAAGACCACTTAAGGCCCCTTGCGACACATGTGCACCACTTAGGACGTATTAGGACCACATAAGACCAAATGGTGTCGCAAGGGGTCTTATGTGGTCCTAAGGGGTCACGCATGTGTTAGAACACACATGCGTGACCCCTTAGGACCACTAAAGGTCCCTTGCGACACATGTGCACCCCTTAGGACCTATTAGGACCACATAAGACCAAATGGTGTTGCAAGGGGTCTTATGTGATCTTAAGGGGTCACGCATGTGTTAGAACACATATGTGACCCCTTAGGACCACTTAAGGCCCTTTGCCACATGTGCACCCCTTAGGACCTATTAGGACCACATACGACCAAATGGTGTTGCAAGGGGTCTTATGTGGTCCTCGGGGGTCACGCGTGTGTTAGAATACATGTGTGACCCCTTAGGACCACTTAAGGCCCCTTGCGACACATGTGCACCCCTTAGGACCTATTAGGACCGCATAAGACCAAATGGTGTCGCAAGGGGTCTTATGTGGTCCTAAGGGGTCATGCATGTGTTAGAACACGTGTGACCCCTTGAGACCACTTAAGGCCCCTTGTGACACATGTGAATTATAATATATATCTGTGCAAAAGCAGAAGATACAAGTTGAAGAGTCGTGTGCAAGTAAATTTCATAGAAGAAAGCAAGCAGGCATTATCTTGAATGACATGGAAACAAGATCATTAGCTGCCCAGAAGAGAGCAATTGGAGAAAATTAGAGGAAAGTGTTAAAGGGTGATAAATAAATAGAGAGTATGCACTACAAACAAACAATGTCTGGAGTGTGTGATGTGGTCTCTAATTTATGTCCAGAGGGACTAACTGGTTTTGGAGTTCCGAGGAAACCTATTGGGCTACGCTTGGAGGAAATCAATGTGTTCATGCAAGGGCCACCTTTTTTATATTATGAGAATTCAATGTTTTTGCACTGAAGGATATTTGGAAAACAATATCCAAAAATTTATATGGTGTGGAACCAGAGTTGGTGGACTTGAAGTACTTTTCAGCTTCCAGAATACCAAGAGGTTATGTACACAATCTCTCAATAGAAGGACGATTTCAAGCATTACCTCTCCCCCCCATGACTATTTAGGAAGCACTTCCTCAGACAAAGGACTATTGGCCTGCATGGGATCAAAGAAAAATATTGAATTGCATAGACTCTAGAGGATGTGGTAGTGTCCTTCGTGAAGAACTCTGTACTATTATTGAAAATTCATGAGGGAAACTGCAAGATAGTGAACAAAAATACATTCTTGAAAAGTGTGAATAATAGATACAGTTGAATACCAAACCAAGTTCCATTCTTCACACTTTTCAAGAATGTACTTCTATTCACTATCTTGCAGTTTCCCTCGTGAATTTTCAATTATAGTACAGAGTTCTTCACGAAGGACACTACCACATCGTCTAGAGTCTATCCAATTCAATTTTTTTCTTTGATCCCATGGAGGCCAATGGTCCTTTGTCTGAGGAAGTGCTTCCTAAATAGTCATGGGGGGGAGAGGTAATTCTTGAAATTGCCCTTCTATTGGGAGATTGTGTACATAACCTCTTGGTCTTCTGGAAGCTGAAAAGTACTTTGAGTCCACCAACTTTGGTTCCACACCATACAAAGTTTTGGATATTGTCTTCCAAATATCCTTCGGTGCAAAAGCATCATTCTCATAATAGAAAAAATGTGGCTCTTGCATGAACACATTGATTTCCTCCAAGCATGGCCCAATAGGTTTCCCCATAACTCCAAAACTAGTTAGTCCATTCGGACATAAATTAGAGACCACATCACACACTCCAAACATTGTTTGTTTGTATTGCATACTCTCTATGTATTTATCACCCTTTAACACTTTCCTCTTCTTTTCTCCAATTGCCTGCTTGCTTTCTTTTACAAAATTTACTTCCACGTGACTCTTCAACTTGTATCTTTTGCTTCTCCACAGATATAAATTATAATTTAGGCTCAGATGATTAAATAAAATAAGCAACTATAAAGAAAAGATTTGTTAGACATGCACCCCTTAGGATCTATTAGGACCAAATAAGACCAAATTAGGACCTATTAATTAATTTGTATATGCAAAATTGTAAATTAATTGTAAATTAATTTCACATAATTGTAAATTAATTTGACTTAATTTGACTAATTTTCAAATTAATTATTGTATATGCAAATATATGTAATTGTAAATTAGACATATATTGAAATTTAAAATTAAATTTATAGTTGTTTAAATTTATTTTTTGCATAGATCTCTAGAAATTTATCTTAAATTTGTCTTTATATCTAGAAACTTTTAACTCAAGTATGCATTTATGACGTTTAAATTTCTTTTAAATGTATATATCTAAATTTTTTAATTTACATGTTTAAAATGATTTAAATGTACATGTATACATTTTTAATTATTGTTTAATGTGTACTACATACATGCACATGTGCAAATATATATATATATATATATATATATATATATATATATATATATATATATATATATATATATATATATATATATATATATAATCCACTCACATCATGTCTGGCGAGCCTGGATCACATAACACGAGTAGTTATGAGCCTAGTGTTCATCCTCGTGGGATTGAGAAGATGTCACATAGGTCTACAGCAACTCCATAGGAGAGACAATAGCTCTACAATCAGACAGCAGAGGCACTCCAACGTGCCTTAGATCATTTAAATATCACTTTGGGAAACATGCATGATCAAACAAATAAACAAAGGGGTGAGACTATTAGACATGAGCTACTTCATATGATTAACCTCATCGACAATTATAATCCATATGGCGAGGTCAATGCAGAGTAATTATATAGATCCCTTTCACACAGTGTATGTGGTACTGTGAAATGGGACATGGTGAATGATAGGGTTTCCACAGCTGATGTGAAAACCATGTTTCCCCATTATCAGGCCTTTGGTAGGGTGAAAGGCTATATGCCTACCAAGTGCACAGATGCACTAATAGCACCATTTATCCATCCTAGATGGTTAGCCACTCATCATAGGTGGCCCCAAAAGGATGAGTTTCCCCTTTATTTCTGCAAATAATTATTTGTAGAGTTTCATTTGTTGGATGATGTTGATTGCATCAATTTTTCAAACATGTTGGGCAAGGGAAGAGAAAAATTTTAGATAAGTTTAGATGACCAGGTGCACCCCCGCCCATTAATAAATGAGCATTGATTGGTGTGAGATTTTGCCAAGATCTAGAGGCAATGGAAAGCACAAATAAGAGAGAACAAAATATGGATAGGAATAAATTATATTCTATCAAGAGAAAATATTGATCAACTAGATCATCAATCGATACATACAATGAATATGAGCCTTCTTATATAGGAAAGGCTATATGGATATGTGAGCACACAAACATGACATGTGGCTCAATAAGAAACAAGGGTAGGTAGAAAATAGGTGTGTGTAGGTAGGAGAAACAATATAATAGTCCACATGAGGTGGATCACCCACTGAATGTGGAGTGTAACAACAAGATCAACACCATAAAAGGTGTAAATTCTCCTACACACACTATCCCAATGTGGCACAAACACCCAAGTGTCTCATACCCAAACTACTATGAAATGCATTTCCTAAGTAAACTTAAGTATAGTGTAATAATATCCAAGATGAATAATTATTTACACCAACACCTCCCCTTAAGTGCAACTTAGGGGAATGCACTTAAGTCTACAATGCAACTAAGCAATGCAAGATGGGTCAAGGCTACTAGGCCAAGTTAGGTACCCATATATAAATGAAAATGGATGCAAACCAATGTAATGAAATCTCTCACAAAGTGGGGAAAGAGAGAAAAACCCAATGGGAAAAAACCCTCCCCCAAAAGAGAGATGAAAACTAGATACAAAAAACTCTCATAGAAGTGTGTGAAGGACAAAACCACATGTGAGGAAAAAGTCCCCCCATATGAGAGAAGAAGAATAGAGACTATGAAGCCCCCCCTCAATGTGGAATCTATACCAATGATATAAGCTCGATGATGAATGAAGAAACTACTCCACGAATGTCGAACCACATTCCTCCCCTTAGGAAGAAACAAAACCAAATATGTATCCATGAAGTCTCCCCAATCATGAAAGGAAGATGTAGGAAAAATACTCATGATGAAAGGAATCTCTGAAAAACTGCTCAAGTGTCCCCATGTCAATGCTGAAAGATACCCCCTCCAAAGGTGGTAAACTACACCACACTGCTGAAAAGGGCACTCCAAGAACTAGTGGAGATGAATGTAGAACAATGTCCAAAGACTCATATGTCTCTTAAAAAGATAAAGAGACCTCCTCCAAGTCTTGTACAAAAGTATCCACAATCATGTCAACCTCTAAAGATTGATCATGTAGAGAATTCACAAGAGGGTTAGAGTTATCCCTCATAAAAATCAAAGAAATATCATCTTCATCAAAGAGAAGATGAATGTCATGAATGGTGTCTCCCAAATCTGCAATGTAGGAGTCCACAAACAAACCTGTAATGTCTGTCAAGTAGGCATCCCAATCAACCGTGTTGGCATTTTTTATGTTTATGTTGTGATTGTCATTGATGGACACACACTTGCATTGAGATCCCCTTTAAATGTATGAGCTAGAGCTCAACCGGTATTTTTTCCAACCGGTATGTTGTATTCTAGTCTTTAGACTATTGGTGATTTTGCAAAATGTGTTTCCCGGTCTGAAGCAGCATGTCGACCCCAAGCGGTTCGTAGATCTCAAGCGGTACGACGGAGCAAAGTGGCATAACACATTCTTACCAGTCTTCATTTGTCAAACCAACAACCGGTATTTTGTATGAACTGGTAATACTCTGTGATGAGTTACCAACCGGCATTTTGTGATGAGTTACCAATCCATCGATTGATTGATGGTGCCGACACACTGATGGTGCTTTTTATGTCATGTTATTGAGTATGTCTAGATTCATTGAACCTAGGAAATTGTAATGTAATGCTATTGGATCAACATGAAACCAGATTCCTTTAAAAGGACATCATGTCTGGTGTTTTAGGTGGTTGTTGAAAGGGTTTATGTTGTGCTAGGGTTTAAGGTGGTTGTTGAGTTGTTGTAAGAGCGATCTTATCTGAGAAGATCAAGTTGTAAACTGAGAGAGAGATAGAGAAGACTGAAGTAATGCTGGAATGCATTAACAGTGAGCAATACTGGATCTAACCAAGTAGTTTGTGCTATTAGATAGATCAAACACTTGTTGATTACTCACATCTTTGACAAGTCTGTAGCCCTTAACCGGGTAGTCCCAAAAGCCTTTGTAAAATCCTCTAACAAGGTGGTTCACTTCTGTGAATCTAAAATCCTCTAACAAGGTAGTCTTTAGTCTGACTTATCTCCTAACAGAGATTGAGATTCCCAACAGGATCTGTTCTGGTGAAGAACATTGTAAGACCTTAACCAATCTGGTTTCTATTCTACAGATAGTGACTTGTGAGTTCCATCTCACCATGGTTTTTCCCATTTGGGTTTCCACATCAAATATCTTGTGTTATGGTTGTATTGCTTTTGTGGGTGAATGCTTTGTTTACATTTTGGTTTGCATATGTGATAACCGGTCTATCTGTTAAACTATTTTACCAGTTTATCTTCAGACTATTTAAGTGTTTTAGTGCATTGATTTTTGGCATACTAATTCACCCCCCCTCTTAGTATTCATCAATTGGTATCAGAGCATACCTTTCTATAAGTTTAACCACTTGGAAATAGATATGGGGGAATACACCTTGAGGGAACTTACTCAACAGCTCACTCAATCTGAGCAAGCCTATGGTGATCTTATGGTCAAATACAAGGCATCTCAAGCAAAAAGGAGAGAACATGCAGAGAAGGTGATGGAGCTATCTAAAAGTAGTTCTGAAGATGAAGCAAATATGGAAGCCATGATTGTAGAAGTAAATAAGCTGAATGATTCAAACTCCAATCTGAGAAAGGAGTTGGAAGGATTGACTATCCGGTTTAGTCAAGAGTTTGAGAATCGGAGGAAAGTTGAAGATCTGGCAAAGGACAAAGATCATGAGATCTCCAAGTTGAAACAAGAGATTAGTGCACTGACTGCTCCCCTTCATGAGAGAAGAATGGAGAAAGAAGGAGTACAAGATGAACTGAACATAGCTATCTCTAAAAATACAAACCTAATGGAGACAAATACTGCTATTTCCAAAGAACTCTCTGAGTCAAAGGAAATACTTGCTAAGTTCAGCAAAAGTACTGTCAAGCTAGAGCAAAAGCTTGAGTCATCTAGACCGGTAAAGAATACCAATGGACTTGGTTTCTCTAGACATGAGGAAGGAGAATCCTTAGGAACAAATGTTGAAGCATCAAAGAAGCAGCCGACACTCAAAGGAAAAGGTAAGCAAAAATTCAAACTTGTTTGCTTTAACTGTCTTAAAGAAGGACACACTGCCAATGTATGTAGGAGCAAAACCTACAATAATTTTCCTTATTTTATCAACAATGTACCTAGATCCAATAAGTTCAATGGTCATTGTTATGCATGCAACAAGTTTGGGCATAGAGCATCTGAATACAGGTCTGTCATGAACAATACCGGAAGATATCCTCAGAGGACCCAAGGAGCTGGTCTGGAATCTTTTGTGAATCGGAACCCTAACTGATTTAATGCTTACAATTATCAGTCAGGCAACAATGCTTATCAACCGGCAACCGGATGGAGAGCAAATTGTTGGATATGTCATGAACATGGTCACACTACTGCTACATGCAAAAGGAAGAATGGAAACATGAACAATGGACCTTGGAGAGCACCTGGATTGGTTTGCTATCACTGCAACAAACCGGGTCACATTTCAAGATTCTGCAAAAGCAGAAAGAGTATATCTGATGATATACCGGTCACTCAGAAAAGAGAAGTTGATGTTGAAAAAGTTCAAGCAGACATGAACAAAATTTGGAGGAAGAAACCAACAATGTTGGAAGAGGAACTAGTTTTTGCACCTAGTGTGGGAATATCAGAACTGGAAAACTAAGCTCCAAAGAGGCTTAGGGGGAGCAAATGGTGAAATGATTGTGAACCCCCGGTTACACCAGTAAAAGGCCTTAACCGGTATGTGATACCTATTGCTTGGCAGAAGACCGGAAATGGTAAAAAGGCAAATTAGGGTTTACGCCCTAATAGAGGAGCATTAATCGTGGTAGGTGAGAGACATGTATAAAAGCATATTTCAAATCATTTCTCACTATCTTTTTTTGAGCGAAGAAAAGTTTTTCAAAGTACAGAGTGAAGAAAAGGCGATTTGAGCTAAGGTTTCAAGAAGTTGACAAGTCTTGAAAGAGATTCAAATCCAGTTTGCAAGCAGTCGTGGAGAACACAAAGCAGTGATTTGGTAACCGATGGAGAGTGGTGTGAAGAAGAATTAGGAAGCCCTAAATTTGCGTTTTAAAGGTATTTTTTGTGTTCTTGAAATACTTTACAATGGCTTCTGCATCTCATACCAGTTCGAGTACATCAATTGAGTCAGAAAGTTTCATTCAAAGGAAGTCCAAATATAATGCCTTATCACAAGTTCCAGCTAGAGTCATAGTTGAAGAGGGAATTTCAGACTATATTGATTGCAAAATAGAAGACCTAGGGTCTTTAGCTATTCACACTCAATTAGGTTTATTTTGTGGCAAGGACAAGAAAATCAAACTGGAGTTTAGTATCCTAGAGAAGAAGAAACTCCATAATGCAGTATACTTTTTGGAAGACTTTACAGAGGATCATATCAGGATCATTTTGAGTAGAGTCCATGGTGACAAGATGTACCTGGAGAGGATGCATGATATCACACCTTAGGCAATTCATGCAATCACCGGCTTTTGTAACACAGGGGAAGTGCTAGCCCTAAGAATGGTAAGCAAAACGGAAATGGCCAAGCTCACCGGTTCAACAAGTGACTCATGAGGTATGATAGTTAATCCTATCAAGGATGATCTAGTGAAGTACGCCTGCATGGTGATAGGCTACAGAACATTCTCAGCCAACAGGATTAATTATGTGTCTGCTACAGCAGTAAATGCCACTTACCAGATGATTAAAGAGGATGCATCATTTGACCTATGCACCGGTATGCAGAGGTAACTCCTGTCTAATCTGAAGTCGATTAAACAGGATAATGCATTGAGATTCAAGTTCAGACAACTATTGGTTGGGTTGTTTTTCTATTTCCAAGGCTACTTTCCTGGAGTAGGAGATGTCTAGTGGTCTCCTGACCAACCGGTAACCAAGCAGATCAAGGAAAGCATACAAGCCATTGGAACTGGTTACCCTGAGGTGTTGAACAAATATTTTGATGAGTTCAGAAGGAAGATGAGTCAAAGGGTAAGGATCTCAGGTGACATCATTAAGAAATACAAAGATGACATCCGTTTCACCATTCAGGTGGACAAATGCCTAATGGAGGCTATTGAGCCTAGAATGGAAGAAGTGGAGCCAATGGGCTATGAGGTGATGTATGATATGCTAGAAGGGTATGCCTCAACCCTTATTGCCTCGCCTCTTGATCCTAAGGCTAAGAGGACCAGAACCTATTTGGAGAGGATTGCACCGGCCGAGGAACCATCTGTTAAGAAAGGAAAAGAACCAGCATCAAAGAAAGCCAAGGCAGTGCCTGCAGCATTAGCACCGGCTACTACTACAACTCCAAGAGTGACCAAGTGGTCACCTGCAAAGAAGAAACCGGAAGTGGCACCGGCAAAAGTCTTTGAAAGAAAAAGGAAGACTAAGTCAAATGAACCAGACTCCAAAGAAACTGAGTCTGATGAAAAGCCAAAGAAGGCCAGACAGACAAAGAAAATGAAGAAGAATGAATCGGCAGCATCTGCACCAGTAAATATTGATATCTCCTCATACAAACCTTTGACACATTATCAAAGGACAATAAAGAATATTAGGAGAAAATTACTTCATGATTTAGTTGATTATTATGATGATTTCAGTGATGAGGAGAAAAAAGAAGTATTACAGGAAATCATAATTTATTTGTGTAAAAATGACCAGTCACCATCAGAGATAAAATCTCAGACACCGGATTCTTTATATAAAGCATTAGATAATAAATGGTGCATTGCCATTGAAAAAGAACAAGAGATTAGGGAGAAAGTCTTTGCACAGTACTTTCCCGACCTCTCAAATTCAGAATTATTTGATGTTTTGGATCAGAATAAAGGACTCTTCTTCACAAGGAGAAGAAGACTCTGGCTATTAGAGGGGAGAATTGATGATGTTGAAAAAGACACTCATCAGCATATGGATTATGCTATCAATTCTCACAAATCACGAATGGCCAACCTACAAGCGGAAAAAGAACTGGTCATATCCAAACCGGATGAAGTTTTTGATGAAGAAGGAAACCCGGTTGAAGAACCAATTGACACTATTGATGTTGATGCCCTGGACATAGAAGATGTCACTCAGGACATACCTTCTGAAGTAACAGAACAGGGGCAACAAGCCGAACAGGGCAGTGAGCAAGCCAAGGACACACAAAAAGCGGCTAAGGAATAGGAAGAGAAAAAGAAGAGGGATGAAGATGAGAAAAAGTAGAAAGAGGA
Organism: Cryptomeria japonica; assembly: GCF_030272615.1. Taxonomy (NCBI): domain Eukaryota; kingdom Viridiplantae; phylum Streptophyta; class Pinopsida; order Cupressales; family Cupressaceae; genus Cryptomeria; species Cryptomeria japonica. The sequence goes on from NW_026728839.1 coordinate 2,254,444, forward strand.
AGAGAAGAGAAAAGAGGAAGAGGAGAAAATAAAAGAAGAAGAGAAGAAGAAGCAAGAAGATGAGAGGAAAAAGAAAGAAGAAGAGGACAAGGAAGAAAAGAAGAAGAAGGAAGAGGAAGAGAAGAAGAAGAAGGAAGAGGAAGAAAAGAAGAAGAAGGAAGAGAAAGAAAAGAAGAAGAAGGAAGAGGGAGAAAAGAAAGAAGAGGAGAAGAAGAAGGAAGAAGAGAAAAAGAAGAAAGAAGAAGCAGACAAGGCAGTGGAAGGAATGAAGAGCACATAGATGGAGACTCTGAAGGCAACTGGGAGTCAAGCCAAACCGGCTGATATCTCCAATCCTATCAATCTCCAGTCTGCAAGTGAGTCAGAGCTTATGCAGATCATCAAGGTTTCTCAAGAGCACCTTGAAATCATACGAAGGAAAAAGGAGCAAGACATAATTCAAGCGGTTGTAGACACCCTTACCAGTTTGATCCCCGGCACCAATCTTCCTAACATTGAATCATCACTAACACAGCTTAAGCTACTATGTACTGTAGTGGATGATCAGGTGCAGAGTCTGGAAGAAGCAGCTGAGGCAAATGTCAAGAAAGAGCATCAAAAGGCTCTTAACATTGCTCTGGTGAAAAAGTTGAATGAGCTCCGATCTGAACTTCTGAAAGACCAAAAGGATATAAGGGATGCTTTGGATGAGGGAAGCTTGCTACTAAGAAAAATCTGTCAACCCCATCTATTTTGCGATGATGTGCTAACTCAGAAGCAAAAAATTCAAACAGACTTACAGTCTTACTTGAGCACATTTAAGCCACCCTATGATTCCTTTGCAACTTATGGGCAAATCATTCACCGGTTCCAGATCTAGTCAGCCAAAATGGAGCAAGAGATCAGTACATGATCTAGAGATTTGCAAGAGCTGCAACTGGTTTTACTTCCACATCTGCAAATTCTTCAGAAGTGTTATCTGAACCTGGATGCCTTGACAGTTACGCAGGAGCTGAGCACAGTTGATGCCATGGAGGAACAGGTATCCCAGATGCAAACAGAGAAAGAAGTGGCCACCTTCCTACTTGAGTCCTGATCTCTATCCATGAAACAATTTTTGCAGGACTATAAATTGGTTTTTGACAAGTATTATTCATTGTTGTCATAAACCTTTTTTATATCTATCAAATGGAAACAGGGTTGTTCAGCGGTACTTTGTCATTGTTGGCAAAGGCGAGAAGAATAGGGAGAAGTATCTGGTTATAAAATTTTGATATATGCTCTGATATCTCAATGTTTATGTTCTGTATGCAAAATTGATATACATTGTATTGATTAAGGGATAGTGTATATGCTTAGGGGGAGCAATTTTGTTAATGGCATGTTTTTGTTGTAAAACACTTAGACGTCAAAATTTTATTTTCCTAAGTGTTGCCATCGATGCCAATGGGGGAGATTGTTGGCATTTTTTATGTTTATGTTGTGATTGTCATTGATGGACACACACTTGCATTGAGATCCCCTTTAAATGTATGAGCTAGAGCTCAACCGATATTTGTTCCAACCGGTATGTTGTATTCTAGTCTTTAGACTATTGGTGATTTTGCAGAATGTGTTTCCTAGTCTGAAGCGGCATGTCGACCCCAAGTGGTTTGTAGATCTCAAGTGGTACGAGGGAGAAAAGAGGCATAACACATTCTTACCAGTCTTCATTTGTCAAACCGGCAACTGGTATTTTGTATGAACCCGTAATACTCTATGATGAGTTACCAACCAACATTTTGTGATGAGTTACCAATCCACCGATTGATTGACGGTGCCAACACAATGACGGTGCTTTTTGTGTCATGTTATTGAGTATGTCTAGATTCATTGAACCTAAGAAATTGTAATGTAATCCTATTGGACCGACATGAAACCAGATTCCTTTAAAAGGACATCATGTCTGGGGTTTTAGGTGGTTGTTGAAAGGGTTTATGTTGTGCTAGGGTTTAAGGTGGTTTTTGAGTTGTTGTAAGAGCGATCTTATCTGAGAAGATCAAGTTGTAAACTAAGAGAGAGATAGAGAAGACTGAAGTAATGCTGGAATGCATTAACAGTGAGCAATATTGGATCTAACCAAGCAGATTGTGCTATTAGATAGATCAAACACTTGTTGATTACTCACATCTTTGACAAGTCTGTAGCCCTTAACTGGGTAGGCCCAAAAGCCTTTGTAAAATCCTCTAACAAGTTGGTTCACTTCTGTGAATCTAAAATCCTCTAACAAGGTAGTCTTTAGTCGGACTTATCTCCTAACAAAGATTGAGATTCCTAACAGGATCTGTTCTAGTGAAGAACATTGTAAGACCTTAATCGGTCTGACCTTAACCGGTCTGGTTTCTATTCTACAGATAGTGACTTGTGAGTTCCATCTCACCGTGGTTTTTTCCATTTGGGTTTCCACGTCAAATATCTTATGTTATGGTTGTATTGCTTTTGTGGGTGAATGTTTTGTTTGCATTTTGGTTTGCATATGTGATAACCGGTCTGTCTATTAAACTGTTTTACCGGTTTATCTTCAAACTGTTTAAGTGCTTTAGTGCATTGATTTTTGGCATACTAATTCACCCCCCCCTCTTAGTATTCATCAAACTAAAGCTGGAAGACATGAAATTTCCTACTGCGCTGAATCATAAGAAGGCAAAAATGTCACACTAGTTGCATCATCAGGTGCAATAGGTGGTGTGATATCAATAGAAGGAGATGAAATGCAAGGCTCAAGAACGGGGTCACATGTGAGAATCCCCAAGTTCAAATGCCCAAAGTTCTCCTCAAATTCTGAATCATCAACATAGGAAGAACCAACCTTATCAATAGGACCAAAATCTAAAAAAGAGTACAACCGAGATGCATGATCAACCACTCCAGTCGCAATGATAGCTCCACTCTCCAAGTCTCTAATGATAACTGAATCAGGTGTGAACTCCATAGTTTTCCTAGTTGCCCCATGTGTGATTTGATAGATGGAAAGAAGATTATTTGTCAAGTGGGGTACACACAACACATCATTGAAGGAGTTATCCCCAATGGCAATAGATCCTTTCCCAATCACATCCATGTATGTATGATTTCCCATCAAAATCTGTGACATGTGGCAAGGCTCAAATGTAGAAAACATAGATTGCAAAGATGCCATATGATGAGAAGCCCCTGAATCTAGAAGCCATCTCCCTGAATCATGACTTGTAGTAGCACAAAGAGCTTGTCCCTTTCCTTTATCTGTCCCAAAAGAGTGATCCTTTCCTTTATCCTTGGAAGAAGAAGTCGATATAGACATTCTAGAAGGTAGGTTGATTCTATTCTTCTCAAGAAGATTCTTCAACTCATCAATATCCTTCTTATAACAATGATGTTCATCATGTCCTGACTTCTTGCAATATCCACAAAAAAGGTTGTCCTTATAAGATTTCCTCTTAGGTGAGAATGGTGAATCACCTTGTGGTTCTTTCCAAGAGTGTGGACCTAGCACATGCTGCAGATAGTGTACCAAATGACACTCGACAGTCCATATTTTCCAGTATTGCTACTATAGCCACATAGGTGGATGAGATGACATCAGATAGGGTGGGTAGATATTTGTTGTGCTCTCATACTACAATTCATGATGCATCAGCAAGTGATGATCCATATGTTTGAGTAGATATACCATCGTCGATGGGTGTTGCACGCATGCATGACATAGATCCTTTACGACAGATGAGTGCATGCTTATCCAATGATCTCTTGGATGCATATCAGGTCATTTCTATGGACCATGGGATCCCACTATAGGATGCCCCATCATTTTTTAGGGATGCACTTGGTAGACTAGGTGCATATAGTTGTGGTTGTGAGCATATAGATTCTCAGCCTATTGTTGTTGCACATCCTACTGCCCTGCCCCAGCATACAATAGTTGGTCAGGATACACCTCCTCCTCCTATTTATACATCAGTTGATCAAGCCATAGTACCTGGTACTGGATTTTTGGGGATGTTCACTACCATGCTTATGGAGCCAGACAATGAGGGGGGTCATATTGTAGTGGGCTCCTTGCATGATTCTGACATTAGCAGGATCAGACGAGCCTTACATGCTGCAGGAGAGGTATGAATTATATAATATATAATTTAGAAATTTTATATAGGTAAGTTTGATTGTACACATGAACTACATAGATTAAATTAATTATATATATTGGATTGTATTTTTTTGAGCTATATAGGGTATCACGTTAGGGTCAATGTATGGAGATTTGGATGCTGCCACTGACCCAGTTGTTCATCAGGAGACACAATATATATAAAGTTTAAATTATTATTTTTTTGTTTTTAAGTTCTATTTAAATGGATATCTAGGTGTTGATTAAATAATTTCAAACGATTTAAATTATATATATCGAACAAAATGTGTGCATTGTCTAGGATGAGCGATTTAAATTATATATTTATATTGCAGGTGTAGGGGGTGATGTTTGAGGATTTGCACATTGCCACCGACTCTGTTCATTAGGAGACATAGGTACATACATTATAACTTTAAATTAATTGAATCTTAAATATTTTAGTTCTATTTTTAAAGGGTTAGTTTGCAAGTTATAAATATATGTGTACATGTATATCTAACAAATTTTCAATATTGCAGGATGCACCACTATTACGCAAGTTGGGCTCCTCGTCACATAGATATCCTAGAATCTTGCATGCACATGGTGGTGATGTTAGAGACCCTTCAGAGGTATGTTTGTCTACACATATGCTCTTAATATATATGTTACTTAAAAAAATTCACTCTAGTATTCAAATTAAATGTTAAATTAATATATAATTCAAGTTTATGCATGCATACTCTATTGCAAGCGCATGGGGCGATGTTTGAGGATTTGCACATTGCCACCGACCCTGTTCATGAGGAGACACAGGTACATACATTATAACTTTAAATTAATTGTTTATTTTAAATATTTAAGTTCTATATTTAAAGGGTTAGGTTCCAAGTTATAAATATATGTGTATATGTGTATCTAACAAAATTTCAACATTGCAGGATGCACCACTATCACGCAGGTTGAGCTCCTCATCACATAGACGTCCTATAATCTTGCATGCACATGGTGGTGATGTTAGAGACTCTTCAGAGGTATGTTTGTCTGCGTACAAATGCTCATAATTTATGTTACATAAAAAAATTACTCTAGTACATTCAAATTAAATGTTTAATGTATGATTTTATGCATGCATACTCTATTGTAGGCGCATGGATTGGGACATGTTTCAAGATAGGGCTTCGAGTGACCCATTCTTTATGTGTGTGTGTGTGTGTGTGCATGTGTGTGTGTGTGTGTGTGTGTGTGTGTGTGTGTGTGTGTGTGTGCATGTGTGCACATTTTATAGACATTTCATATATTTGTACATGTATTAGACATTTCATACATGTGTATTGTTCATATTTCATATACGTATGTGTACTAGATATTTATTTTCTATATTTCATGTGTGTATGTGTTACATAGATCTACACTTCATAGACATATATGTGTATGTGTTAGATAGATCTACATTTCATAGTACTTTGTATGTTTATATATAGACAGATTACATTTTTGAAAGTTAAGTGTTTAAATGATATAATCTCTAAGTCATTTGAATTTAGTTAAGTGTTCTAGTTAACTATACATGTGTATGTGAAAATTAAGTGTTTATGTATATTTTAGTTGCTCATTGTTAAACAAATTTAGTCATTAAAATTTAATTTAGTTGTTCATTTTAGTTAAGTGTTTATGTACATGTTTAATGAACTTACTTTAAAAAAATAATGAACTTATATCCATGACGCAAATATCCCCTTAAGACCACTTAAAACACCTTAGGACAACATAATTAGATGAATCCAAGCAACATAATTAAATGAAATAATATATGTGTAAATATAAATGAAATGAATGTACATAGATGAATAAAATGAATCCATTCATGTGTAAAAATATAAAGAATCAATGATGCAAATATCCCCTTAAATCCCCTTAAGACCACTTAAAACACCTTAGGACAATATAATTAGATGAATCCAAACAACATAATTAAATGAAACAATATATGTGTAAATATAAATGAAATGAATGTACATAGATGAATAAAACGAATCCATGCATGTGTAAAAATCTAAAAGAATCAATGATGCAAATATCCCCTTAAGATCGCTTAAAACACCTTAGGATAACATAACTAGATGAATACAAATAACATAATTAAATGAAACAATATATGTGTAAATATAAATGAAATGAATGTACATAGATGAATAAAATGAATCCATGCATGTGTAAAAATATAAAAAAATCAATGACAGATATCACCTTAAGACCACTTAAAACACCTTAAGACAACATAATTAGATGAATACAAACAACATAACTAAATGAAACAATATATGTGTAAATATAAATGAAATGAATGTACATATATGAATAAAATCAATCCATGCATGTGTAAAAATATACAAGAATTAATGACGCAAATATTCCCTTAAGACCACTTAAAACACCTTAAGACAACATAATCAGTTGTTCATTTTAGTGAATCTATATATACATACGTAACTATATATACAATATAATTAAATGAAACTATACATGTGTAAATCAAAATTAAATGAATACATAGATGAATAAAATGAATCCATGCATGCACGTACAAATATAAATGAATCCATACATGTGTTTAAATGACTCCTTAAGACAACATGTAATGAAATGAATCCATACACATAAATAAAATTAAAAATTAAAATCAATATATATACATGTTCAATGCATAGACACAAAATAAGAATAAAACATGTAAAATCAACGTATAAAACGTAAAATAAATGCATCAACAAAACTAAATTTCCACAAGTTATCCAAATTGTTGCACATTTCTAGAACTATCTAAATATATATATGAGTTTATCAAAATAAGACCTATCTAATATAATTTACTTGTTCAAACATGACAAGTGAACTTAAATCTCGTGGTACATATAATCTGGATCCTCCCTATCTTTTATAATTTCTAAAAAAAAATCATGATCTTCAATAGGCAACCTCCACTTTTGGTTGTCACATCCTCTTTTTGGCAATGTCTCCAACTGTAATCTTGTCTCTATTACTAAGTGACTGTAGTGTAGAACTATTTGGCCAAGCATATAATCAATGAATGTTACACCATTTGTATCTATATTTGTTTGTTGATAATAGGTGCCTTCAAGAACAACTGAACCAGTGGGATATTGTTATCCATCATCATCACTGACTGATTCCAATAACTTGCATTTTGGTTGTGTGCATCTCAGTAGATAATAATCTACACTTTCAATATTGTCAGGATCAACAATCATTGCAAAAATATCACCTGTGAAAATACACCATGCATGTATATATATTAAAAGCAATATTAGTTCATTACACATTTTTAAATTAATTTTGAACAATATTAAATTAATGAAGAATTTAAAAATTTGTACATGTACATATATATAATTTACAAAATATGCATGCACACACCTATAACAACTAAATCAGAAACAAGTTCATAATTAGCTGAATATAGAGGATCATGAATATCAATAATGTCACTATCTTCGTAAGGAGGCATTGTGTAAAATTCTTTCATTTCCCATTCCAAAACATATCCATTAGCAATATTTTGACAATGAGTATATCTGTTGTTTGCAATGAAATCAACACAAAAGCATGATTTTCCTCTTGCAAGAATAACACGAGGCTTGCTAAATCTTGTAGTCATGACTTGATGAAAACTTCTAATACCATTAATTGGTTGACAATTATAAGGATTTGATTGATCAATATCTGATAATACAAAAATTATTTAGTCAATTTTAGTTCATTTCACACACACACACACACACATACGCAAATTTTAAAAATAATTCAAGAACACCAAGAATGTTTAAGAGAATATATATATGTGTGTGTGTGTGTGTGTGTGTGTGTGTGTGTGTGTGTGTGTGTGTGTGTGTGTGTGTGTGTGTGTGTGTGTGTGTGTATGTTTATGTATATGTATCTGTATGTATATGTATATGTATCTGTATGTGTATCTGTATGTATATGTATATGTATCTGTATGTGTATGTGTATGTGTATGTATATTTATATGTATATGTATATGTATATGTATATGTATGTATATATATCTCTATGTGTGTGTGTGTGTGTGTGTGTGTGTGTGTGTGTGTGTGTGTTCATATATATACCTTTAACTTCTCAAAAATAATGTTTGTTGTAAGTTGTATCACGACCAGCAAAATAATTTTTGCACCATTCAATAATATCATTAGAATTGTGTATGGTGTTACCTGTATAGAAGCTCTTTCTTTAGAAAATTTGATAGCCCACATATATATATATAGTAATCTATGAAGATAATTTACTTGCAAGTTCATGTTGGCGAAGTGCACGCTTCACACATGCTCCTGCTCCATCATGCTCTCCTTTTCCATGTCCACTCTCAAAGAAGTTCCACAAAAACTTTATGCTACATCAAGCATGTTGTAGGGATAACCAGTTAAAAGCTTTTGCGGACTTAAATTGCCCTGACATCAATAACATATATATTATATATATATTTAAACTTTTGACCTGTTATATACAATCAAATCATATATATAAAACAAGCAAAAACTTAAATAATCAATTTCAAATCTAATGTACTTACCAACACATCCATCTAACCAAATCCAATGTTGTGTACATTCTATCCCACGATCTTTAATATCTTCAAAAAACATTCCAAAATAATGTGCTACATAGCTCCTATCATGACACATATCATCACTGATATATAAATCGACCTCCTTGATGGTAATGCTTTCATTTTCAGTACTCTCTATACCATCCACATGAAATTGTGCATGTCTATAGAAAACTTGTACAAATATTGCAACTTGATCAGAATGATAATATTGACTTTGAATTTCTATGTGAGGACTAAATGTATAGTTCTCAGAGAAATCTACAATTGAAAGAATACAACCTGGTGGAAAACAATTCTAAGAATCACGAAATGGTTTAGTCTGCCATCTTGCACCATGACAATGTTGGATATGTGGATATATCATATTACGAAATCTATCTATAAACTAAATGTAGGGCAATTCACTTTCTTTCAACATATTTTTTTTGGATTTAGTTCCTAACTTACTTTGGTATGCCTCATATTCAAATCTCTTCCATACAACTAGTGCATGAATATCAATATTCTTAGTTTGCAACACAAACTTACTCAAAAATCCACAATCATTGCATTCACCTTTTATACATTGTATTTTGAAGTCATCTGAATCTTCTAATTTATCACATAAAATAGACTTCATAAATTGTGTTGTACTTGTAGGAATGACTAAAGTTGGATTAATTGTTGCCATGAACCTCTTATATGATTGCAAGTGTACATTAAATTCAACATGATTTTTACAACAAGTTTCACATACCTTATTTATGCGTGCAAAGCAAGGATGAAATCTTTCAAACATCCTTTGGCAAATCTTTACATCTGAAAATTCTTGCTTGAATGCTTCAAACAATTCACTTTGTGTTGTACCTAAGAAATGTTTTGGATGTATAATATTTTTACCATCTTCATCTATCATATGTATAGTATCCCTTCTATTGGAAGAAACACAAGATTGGTTGGTCCAATAATCAAGGACATGTCTTTTTACATCTTCAAAAAAATTGTCTTTTCTAGGAACCCTACAGATATTTACCCAATTCTTTTCAATGTTTCCATCCAACATATTTCTCTTCCTAATGTATCTTTGAACAGTTCTTCTAGATACATGCATTAATTGAGAAATTGCATTAACTTGTTTTCTATGAGTCAATTCCTTACTAGTAATCAAAGTCATCAATGCTCTACATGCAGCACTTAAATCAGCACCTCGACTTGTGTTCTCAATATAATTCAATGCTTCTTGTAAATTTTCAATTATAGTTTCTTTTACTAATGTATCAGGAGAACTTTTCTTATTACCAACACCCAACAACTCCAAAACAGGTTTCATTTCCCTTTTCCTAAATAACTTAGCAAATAATTGTGCTCTCCCAATAATAGACTTATTTTTAAAATAATCATCCAACAATTTTTTACAATTCAATTTTAATGTGATTTCAGGTATCATATCTTTAGGTGGAATTTCATTGAAAAGACTATCTTCATCCATTTCCATCAAATTTTCCATACCAAAAATAAATAAATAAATAAAAAAAAAATCATCTCGTACCAGAGTAGATTTTTCTTGAACATCATTAGGTTGATCTTGAACAACAACAGATTGTTGTTGACTATGTTTTGTATGACCTTTCATCTTATTGTCCCTTTTACGATCATACAACCTTGATCTAGTCCTCTTATTCCCCATAGCAAAAAATATTTAGATCTTCAAAATTTTGTGCTTTGAACCTAAAAACAAAACATGCAAATATGCAGATCTTCAAAATTTAGTGCTTTGAACTAAAAAGGTTATATATCTAATTACTTTTCCTCGATTCTTAACAAAAAAATGAAATTAGTGAAATATATAAATAATTTTGCATTCTTAAACTTAACATGTGCAAATTTCATCCATTTAAATCATTTGACTTGAAGTCCAGTTTTTATAATTTAGAAAATGAAAAAATAAGGCTGAAGAAATTTAGGAGCATTGATAAAAAGTAAGAAATTAAGTATACTTCAATTAGATACATTTGACTATATGCAATGTATGTATATGAACGTGATTTAATAACATTAATTGCTTGAAATCACTTAGCTAATATATAGATAATTTGAGTCTTGAGTATTAGGAAATAAAATATAATATAATTCAGCACTAAATAGTGTTGTATATATGGCCAAGTAATGGTTATCGTGGTATCGCAGTGACAAAAGAATATGGTTAATCTAAAAAATATTTAATTTCCAAAAAAACATCTAATATTGTAAATTAAGCATGATTGAAAAAATAATTTAAAATAACATACTTGGAAAGGGTAGATGCCTTCCGAAAAAAAATCAAAATCTTCACCCCTTTACAAAATTAGAAATATTTGCCCCTTTATAATCTTCCTACTCGCTCCAAAATACCACTTTTTTTGAAAAAAAAGATGTTTTTTAGCAAAAATAACTCTTATTATTTTCGCACTTGATTGTTTTGGTTTTTCTAATGGGAAAAATAATTTTTTTTATATGTGGTTCAAGCGACCGGTTGCTCGTACGACCGGTTGAGTCAACCCTCATAGTTCCGACTGGAAGGGTTCTGACCAGAACTATTTTTGAATCGTTCCGACCTTTCCAGCTGGAACGACTTATGTGGAATGCCAAGTGGCAACCACATCAACAAAAATGATGATTTTCTCAAACTTGTCACTTCTGCAACAAAATTCAATAGGTAAATTAAACTTATTAAAAAATTAAAAATATCTTTTTTTAGAGATTGAAGTCACGATTCTACTCATATAATTTTTTTAATGTATTGATTACATTTAATATATAAAAAATTAAAAATACTACAACTAGGTATTCTTTTATTCGATAACAGGTTGCTTTGAAAAACAAAAAAAAATATCGAATCACTTCAAAAAAAATTGAAAAAAATATGGTTCACTAGAAGAGAGAGTCTTCTCCAAAAGGGTATTTTTAGTTTTTGGATATCATAAATTGAATAGACAAATTATGGTGGGAGACAAAAACTGTCAAATTCTGGTGTATTCGACTTCCAAATACTATTACAAAGAAAATATACATCAATTTTTTTAAATTTTTTTTCATGCACTATATAAATATGTGATCTATAACGGATATCAAAATGAGAAAAAAAAAAAGTTCATTTATATTTTCTTTTGAGGTGGGAACCAAACCCCCTATTTTTCAGCATTTTTTAGCAATAAAAAAATGGACTTCAAAGCTAAAAAAACCATATAAATTATTGAATTTTTTTTTTCAAAAAATAGTAGACTTAAACTTCAACAAATTTTACACATTTCATCAGTTTACATCATCTTCAAATTCAAAATGCAAATGACACTTTTATGGCGACGAAATTGAACAGTTATTGTTGTGTTAGCCTTTTCCTTTGTAAAAGTGTGACACAAGTTTGTACTTTTGCCTAGGAGTGGAGCTCAATAAGTTGGATAAGTGAGAAATTCACAAGCGATCAAATATTCAAGAGAATTCAAGCATTTTTTTTCAACATTGAGCGTTCTCAAGTCTCCCTTCAAGGCCAGGTGTTGCATTCAAGTCAAGGATTCAACCATTGAAGAGGAGATTGATTTCAACATTCAATTCCACACAAGCACTTCTATCAACACTGCTATCACAACCTCCCTTGAGGTTATTTACAATTCAGTCTTTCATTTACAACTACTTGCAAGTACTTTCTTTCATTACTTGGTTAATTCCAAAACTGGGGTTTGCCTTAAACTGGGGTTTGACCTAAAGGCAAACCCCCAATCCCAACCCATTTTCCTCTCTTTTTTTGTGTGTAGGTTGCAGGTGTGCAATTGTACTTTCGGATTCAGGCTCCATTTGCAGAGGCAAAAAAACCCTTTTCGTTTCGCAGATTTTTTGGAGGACCGTGTACATTCCCGCCACGGTCCAAGCAACTTTTCTTGAAATTCGCAAGGGACTTCGTCTCGACATTTTACTATCAGATCCAAGTGCACAGCTTCATCCCATATTCTGATCTCAGGTTATAATCAATTCTTTGTCACTTTTGCACTACATAATTCAATCAATTCCTTTCCATTTCAAACAAGGAAGAGGGGATCAACTTATCATTCCGAATTCATTCAGAATTCAATCTACCAACTTCGTGTGGAGAGATTGAATCTAGTGAATTATCCTCTTCTCTTCCTAATGTAACATGGTGAAAAGCGCTTGAATGGTAATCAATAGCGAAACTTTCGTCTATCTTTGAGGGAAAGGGTAGTTTCCTTTTTGATCTATCATTCACTATTTTCCCACCATTACAGGTATTAGAGGACAATTGTCTACCCCGAGAACACCTCAGTAGAATGGTGTAGCACAGGGGATTCACTTAGTGAACTTGGGTTATAGAACGTGCATTCATGGCATACTAAAGAATCCCCCTATTTTCAAAAAGTATTGCCCTAAGCTCCTTTTTGTCACCCCTACCAATATACAACTCAAATTAAAAGCCCCCTATTTTCACCAAATATTATATTTTTTCATAGTTGGAATTAAAAACCCCCTTATTTTCATAGATAGGCAATATATTGCACCCTCATTTTTGTGATATTAAACCCCCAATATGAATGCACGTGATATAATATTGCCTAGTCGGTGAAGCCCCCGTGTGGTGTAGTGGAAAGGATGAACAAAACAATTCAAGAGGTAGCTAAAACAATGATCAAAGGAGTAGTACTCCCAGAAGCCTATTGGAGAGAAGCAATACATACTGCAATCTACACTCTTAACAAAATTCTATATCGGAGAAAACATGGAAAGACGTCTTATGAACTGCGGCATGGTAGAACTTTGACAGTGAAATATTTAAAGGTTTTTGGAAGCAAGTTCTACATGTAGAGAGATGAGGATAATCCTGGAAAAAATGACAGCAAAGCTAACGAAGGCATTTTCTTAGGATATTCTACAAGGAGCAAGGCATATTGGTGTTACAACAAAATATTGAACAAGATTGTTGAAAGCGCAAGGCTGATGAAGACACTTCTAAAGAGTTTGAAAAATTCGTAGGATATGAGTCTGATGAACCAGATGATGGAAAAGGGGAAGAAAAGACCAGAGAAGAAGAAGAAGAAGAAGAAGAAGAAAAGGAAGCTTAGGAAACTTGGACATCTATATCTAAGACATCGAGATATGTTCGATAAAATCATTCAATGGATCAGATTAGTGAAGATAAGAACAAAGGTATTATCACAAGAAGCAAAGAAGCTCAAGAACAAGTCATGTTATGTTTACTTTCAAAGATTGAACCAAAAATAGTAGAAGAAGCTTGTAATGATTAGAATTGGATGAAGGCAATGAAAAAAGAGCTGGATCAGATTGAGAAGAATCTGACATGGGAATTGGTTAACATATTGACATATAATAATGTGAGTGGAACAAAGTGGGTATTCCGGAACAAGCTGGATGAAGATGGAAAGGTTGTGAGAAACAAAGAAAGGTTGGTTTGCAAGGGTTATACTCAGATTGAAGACATTGATTTTGAGGAGACATATGCTCTGGTTGCTCGAATGGAGGCAATCAGATGTTTTTGGATTTCGCACCTTTTCAGAATTTCAAAGTCTATTAGTTGAATGTGGGATGAACATTTTTTAATGGAGAATTGAAAGAAATTTACATTGAACAACCAAAAGGATTTAAGTTGAAAGATGATTTGAACATTGTTTGTAGATTGAAGAAATCCCCATATGGATTAAAACAAGCCCCTAGAGCTTGGCACAGAAGGCTATATAAGTAATTGATTGATCAAGATTTTTGGAAGGGTTTGGCTGACAATAATTTATATTTCAAGATTGATTCAGATAAAATGTTAATTGTTGTAGTGTATGTTGATGACATAATTTTTGGAGGAAATGAAGGTATGTGCAAAAAAATTGCTAATGAGATGCAAAAGGAATCTAAAATTCTATGATTGGTGAGTTAAATTTATTTCTTGGCTTGCAAGTAAATCAAAATGATAAAGGAATTTTCATTTGTAAATATAAATACATTAGGGAGCTCTTGAAAAAGCTTGGGTTGGAAAAATCTAAACTGGTGTGAACACCTATCACCATCAGATGCAAATTGGCAAAAGATGATAAGTCCCCTAAAGAAGATGCATGTCAGCACAAATCAATGATTAAAGGATTGTTATATTTTACTTCTAGTAGATTGGATATCATGTATGTACTCTATCTAGCAACTATATTTCAACAAGAACCAAAGGAATCACATGTTGTGGTAGTGAAAAGAATTTTTAGATATCGAAAAGGAACATAAGAGTTTGGTTTGTGGTATCCTAGAAGTTTGGATTTCACTCTGATAACTTATACTGATGCAGATTGGGCTAGCAGTGTTGATAACAAGAAAAGTACAAGTGGTGGAGCATTATTTCTTGGCTCCGGGTTAGTTGCTTGGTCAAATAAGAAGAAAGATTTTGTGTCTTTATCTATAGCTAAAGAACAATATATTACAACATCTTCATGTTGCACTCATATATTGTGGATGAAGCAGATTTCTAAACATATTGGCATAATTTTTAAAGAACTCGTCTCTATAATGTGTGATAACAGCAGTGCAATAAATATTTCCAAGAATTTGGTACAACATTCCAAAATAAAGCATATATCCATTTGGTATCACTTCTTGAGGGAAAAGGTGTTGGATAATGATGTCAAGCTTGAGTATGTACCTAAGAAAGAGTAGATTGAATATATCTTCATGAAGGCATTCTGTAAACATACTTTTGAGTATCTTCAGTAGAAGTTAGGGGTATTACCCCTTCCTAATTTGAACTGATGTACATCCAGTTGTGCATTAGTCCAGCGAACAACTTGCATATTTTAATCTGGACTGATGCTTGGGTGCTTGGGAGTTGCGGAGTTGAGTAGTGCAAAGATTGTTTTGTTTTGTGTTTGTTGTTGATGGATGTTGCCATCAATAAAAAGGGGGAGATTTTTGCAAATGTGATGTTGATGTTTATGATTGGTTATCATTGATGTCAACAAAATGATTGTCAATAATGTTCTTGGTGTTGGTGATCTGAAAAATGTTCCCAAAATTTTTGGTGTTTCGGATCAGTTGCGCTTTAGCATAAGTAGTTGAGTCGATGGCGGTCCAGATATTTCTAGTTGTTGGATATTGTGTTGATCAATTGTATCTTGATGCTATTCATATTTCTGTTGTTTTGGATAATGATTTTTCGGGTCCAAATTAAGTTCGAAATTTGAGGATGAGTAGTGATATTGATGTAGTGTGTGAGTTATGATTTGGGTCCATAATTTGTGGTGGAGGTAACGTGTTGATTTGACTATTTTTATGTGTTGTGGTATGGTCTACTTCTCATTCCTTCTCACCACCAAAATAATTAGTGTTGACCTATGATCTATGTCTTGGTCGACTTGGAAGATTATGCTTCCCGAAAGATAGTATTTATATGAGGATGATTTGATAAGTTGAGATATGAAAAACTATTGCATTTTTTTGAAGATATACGAGATTAGAAAGTAAAGATTTGACTGTTGGTGATATGTGAGAGTGTGTTGGTGTTGAGGTACTGAAAGCAATTCAATTTTGCAGATTTTGTTTCAATGGTGGATTCTTTCTTTCTTTCTTTCTTTCTTTGACAATGAGCCTTTTTTATAGGCAATGAGCCCACCTATAGTGAGAATTCTAGTAGTGGGCCACCCTTTGTAAAATTCACCTTAATCGGTGTTTATATTGAGAACTAACATTCTCTGTGGTTTTTCCCTACTTGGGTTTTCCATGTCATATTTGTTGTTCATTGTGTGATTTGTGTGGTGTATGTGCTTTCATGTTAAATCTACATTTATTTGGTTGTTTCGGTTGTGTGAAAGGTTTAAGAAATTAATTTTAAGATATCAACCGATTCACCCCCCCTTTTAGTTGCCCGGATATTCAACAACCCTTTGGTATAAAGGTTTCTCTTTGAAATGTGAAATTGGTAACTTAATAGAGTCGGGGATAGTCTTTTTAGATAGGAAATTTAATCTCTTTCATTGGTTGGTAAAATCTATGTAGTGAATAAAATATTTCTTGCCACACATTTTTATTACTTATCTTGTTGGATTCCATCTAAAAAAGGTTATGAGAAATTAATTAAAATTATTCAAATATTTCTATGGGCTAAATGGGATGGTAATACAAGATTTATATCCACGTCATCCAGACGCATTGCATTCACCCTAAATGTAAATGTGGTTTGGGGTCAATTGAATAAAAAACACAAGGTATTTATTTAGTATCCAAATGGGCTATCAGATTCATCAAAGGAGAAGAACCGTGGAATATTCTCATATAAAATAGAATTAAACTTGCTTCAATCATAGGTAAATGACAAATACTAGGGTGGTACTTTATGCTTCATTTTTCTTAGCCAAACCTTCACCACCCCTTCAATCTATTTGGAAGGTTTGGATACATATCTATATTTTCTTAAAAATGAAAAGAATCCTCTCGTCAACATGAGTTTAATTTCTCAACCTCATCTATTTTAGAATAAACATATTTTTTATCAAGAACAACCCCTTGCTTTAAAGTTTATAAAACTATTGGAGACCTTTGGGATTTTTATATGATGAGCTAGTTACTAAGACATCTTGTTAAAACTCAATTTAATATGAGTGACAAATACAAACAATTTTTGAGTTTTCTACAATATTTGGTGTTGTTGGAGTTGTCTATGAAGTTATGTACTCCTATATAATGTAATTTCTTCAAGGACAAGTTATTGTTACCATCTTATCCTTTTTTGTTTTCCCTTTAATGAAGATATACTTGTAGCTTCTTATTGAACTACCTTTAAAGTCTCACTTGAATTTTAAAACTTGAATTGTAGGTTCAATGAATTTTTTTAGTCAAAATTAGTAGCTGAAATTTGGAAATCAAAAGTCAATTCAGATGCTCGATTAATGATTTGGAAAATACTACATTGCAAACTACCCATTGAGATAGGTTGAAGTGCATTATGATTGAATATGTCAATTGGTTGTTTTGGCATATGCCTAACCATGAAGCTTATTTGTTGGGGTTTTCCATTTGTTAAAAAATGATGAAATTCAGTGTTTAATATTTTTTTTGCTATTTTTTAACATAGAAACATCTATAAAGAGGCCCTACTTGGGGTTGGGCTACATGAACAAGTGTAAATGAGTATACATATGATAATAATAATAATAATAACAATAACTAGACATTTATACTTTTAAAGATTTAATACGAGGTTTTCTTTTGTCTTGCTTCTCTATTTTCTCAATTTCAGGTGGAGGACAAGAATAATAAAATTGTAGTTCCACCTTCATCAAACCAAAATTCAAGTGGAGTATCTTCTTTGACAATAGGATTCCTTGATGTATTAATACTTGAGCTTCTTTGACATCAATGCTAATACTATATTCAGCATTATTTTCACTAGTAGCCATGACCATCTATTGAAGAAGAAACCATCACCTTCCAATAAAGTACCCACAAAATTGATTTCACAAAAGTGCGGATGCACTCACTAGTACATGCATCAAGCTTATACAATGTGCCAAATATGTCACCTCTAGCAATCACCATAACACCTCAAACCATCTTATATCCTATATTAGAAAAGAATATTTGCACGCAATCACATCTATTAGTTTGCTTAGATATAATAAATTTCATACTAATCTAAGTATTTAGAACATCATTTATTCCTTTTATTCTACCATATATTAAATTATTTTTAATTCTATGATAGCCAACAATATTTAAATTATAATCATAACCCAAGTACATCATACCTCCAAACCCAAGTACATCATACATCTATCGAATCCTTTATATTAAAAAACCAATCTCTATTAGAGGTCATATGAAAAGATGCACATGAGTTAATTAACCATGCATCATTACCTACATAAGTTGCCAAAGTTGCAAATAATGCATTGTCATCTTCCTTCTTAGACTAAAAAGCAAAACTAAATTTTGTATTTCTCTTCTATTCTTCTTTGCACTCCTTATAAAATGTCCAAGCTTATACCACAATTTCAATAAATAACTTTGGACTTTTTAGGAGATTTGGATCTCCCCTTGGACTTGGATTTATCATGCTTCTCATTTTTATCACCTTTTCCCTTAAGTATCCCACAAATATTTAGAGCATCATTGATACTAATGAATACCTTCTTCCCCATCTCTTCACAAATAAAAGAACCCACTACACCTTCAATATTCAAGATAGTAGAAGTACTCTCAATATTCATGACAAGAAAATCCCATGAATCAAATAAATGACAAAGCAAGACCTTACATTTATCTTTCTCATCTATTTTTACACCAACTAATGCCAATTGAGCCACTAAAATATTGAATTCTTCTAGTTGGTATGAAATGGTTTACCCTCTTCCATTATCATGGAATACAATTTCTTCTTCAAGAAAATATCATTCACTGAATATTTAGCTTGATACATCGCACCAAATTTCTTACATAATTTCTTTATATAGAGGACCCTTCATGAATATTGATTAAAATGCAATATGCTAGACACAATCTTATTGAACCCTTGGCTTTACAATTCATAATATATCATATTAAATAGAAAAAGGTAGCATCTTCAAGCTTTGAAACATTTTGCTTAATAGAATCCCACATATCTCAATCGATTAACGAATCCTCCATCTTTAGCTTCCACATCTCAAAATTGTTATAATAAAACTTCTCCACCTCTATTCTCCGTGATGAACTTGCCATCTAAAATTTTAGAGAACACCACAAATTACATTCTACATAAGCTCCCACTCAAATCTAGAAATTATCTCAAAAACCTAACAACCCAAAATTAAAACAAATGGTTATCAAGCTTTGATACCAATTGTAAGGAAGTTAAGAAATTAGCACAACTTCCAATACTAATCTTTATAGAAGGCTTATGCAAAAAAAAATTCAGATATTTAAATAGCTACAAAAATAAAATAGAAATAAACGTATATTTCATGCATACTAAAATGCAAAGATTTACATGGGGAAATCCCTTTCAAAAGAAAAATTGCACACTCTACAAGCTACCCAATATATTAGTTAAAAATTATATGATTATAATATACTAAATCAATGTAAGTTTCTCAAAAGAGTATCACTAACTACAAATTCAAAGGCAACTCAATATCTAAAAGAATATTACACAAAACCTCCATCTCATGCACCTAGTTTATAGGAGATTCAATACATTAAACTGTTAAATAGTATTATAACCATGAGCTAAAACTATCCAAAAGTGGTTCACAGTATTATCTCCAGCCATAGATGCCCTATGTTATGTTCAAACAAACATTAACATGTGTAACTTATCCTTACAATGCATTTATGTGTCCAACATGTTTTCACATCTTCCATTTTAGGAGATGCAACTTTCAGAGGCCATCACCTTTAGTTTGAAAGTTCAGTTGTTGAATTGTTTTGACTTTCAAAAGATTATGAAGTGTCTATCAAGCTGTAAACCACTAGATCAAGTAGGAGCACTTTTGGACCCAAAAATGCTTCTAAGGCTTTCAAAATGAAGTTTAAAAAAAATTAAAATAAAAAAAAAGTAATGTCTTTGAACAAATTCATATGATCTTGCAACAAAAATTTACTTGTGTGCATATTTAGCCAATCCATAGCATTGGGGAAACTTTCAAACCAGTTTGTGCTGAAATGTTAACTTATTATGAATAATCACCTTATGTGATTTCAAGGTTGAGACACCATTTTCCTAACACATGAGACTAGTTTTAATGCCCCATTTGAAGGACCAAGGCAAAACCCAACAAAGCAAATTTATTTTAAGGGTGAACAACATCACTGAAAATTCGATGATGACCTTTTCATTTGCACTATAAGGTGCACACACAAGTGTCACAAGAATACTACAACAAAGAAGAATGACTACACAAGACCTCACCATTGCATTTAAGCAAGGTGACACTAGTAGAATACTAACAACTATGGGACAAGTTTACCACAATAAACCAATGAGAGAAAGGATGACACCTCAATCATGGTTGGTAAAACTCATGATCATGTTCTCTCAAAACCTCATGAGGATGATATGAGAGGTTCATCAACCTTCAATCCACATCAAACCATTCTTATCAACTCTTATCCACAATACTAATGATGCACTCAAAAGATTGACACCAACAAAGGGTTCCTAAGATCCAAAATTGTTTGTAGACCTAGATGCTGAAACTATCAATTTCTATGATAATGAGTAGGATGAGGGCATAGGCACCTCGACTCCGCTCAACAGAAACCAAAATGATCGTCAAACAGATGGGAAAACCTACACAAGTTGTCACCAAACTAAGAGGAATCAACTCTCTACATAATGAAAGAATTACAAGTTAGTTCCAAGCTATGCAACACTTCCCAAGTAAAGGAGATATCATAAATCCTATTACTAGATACTTATCAACATAATGAAAGACTAGGAAGACTCTAGAGACCAAGGCGACCAACTTTCATACACAAGGTCACTGTGAGAAATTGTCAACAAAAGCTTTTAGATAATGAAACATGTAAAACTAGACAATTTGGGGACACTAGAACCTATTAAGGATACTAGCACAGTACACTTTAGTCCTAGATTAGTGTTGGTGTCCATTTCTAGTGATGGTGTCTAGTTTAAGCACTAGAGTCATGACTAGGTGTTGTAGTCCCATTTCAGCACTAGTGTCCTGACTAGTGAGCAATATAGAGCTAGAGATTGATCCATAAGACAATATGAATGTAGACGACACATCCACAAAGGCCTATAATTGAATAGATTTAGAAAAATGGATTTGACTCCCTACCATTTTTCTTAAAATTAACACCAATTGGTAATGGCTCTTCTAAAGGTAATCTAAGTGTTATTGAAATTGGTGGTGTTGGACAAGATGTGAAGGCTCAATTATTTTTTATTTTCTCTACTTGTAAAATATTTCATTCCAATAATCAAATGGAAGCTTGGAAAATGCTAAAGGAACTACAAAGACCTTATGCTAAGGGGTGGATAAATTATTTACATGTGAAATAGACTTTGATTCTAATTTTTTAGTAGAACAATAAAAAATTTCAAGAAGATTCTTAGAGATTGGCTTTGGTTTCCAAACATATCCTATGTCTAGACTCCAATTTTGAGGTAATATCTTCTATCCATATTCTTAGAGATTGGAACAGGGTTGTTGGCTATTTCTATAAATGGGTATTTGAGGGTCTGAATTATACTAGACTCCAATTTTGAGATAATCTCTTCTATCTATATTCTTAGAGATTTGAACAAGGTTGCTGACTATTTAGCTAAATGGGTATCTGAGGGGAATTATTTTTGTTTAGGATGATTTAGATAAAATTAAATAACAATAGCCCCTCAAGTTTTTTCAGGAAGATCAAGGAAGATAGCTACATCCTTTCAAGGTATAAAATAGGAGGATATTTGGAGTTTCCATGAGTTCTTCTGAGTATTCTTGTAGGATCCCTTGGTGGATCTTGATTATGTTTTTGTTACAATGACAATGACCACATATAAATCTGTGTTATGTTTCCTTTTAATACATTTTTTTTTTTTTAATTTCCAAATAAAAAAGAAGATCCTCAATACCTAGATATTCATGGGACCATAGAACTTGAAACTATCATAAACTATATTGCACATTGTTTCTATTAAGTAACAATACCAAGTGATCTTAACTTAAAGAATCTTAAGAATTTCATGGACTCTTTCTTTCTAAGTTTTTTGTCAATTACAAAAGAATATCTTGCAAGGATATGATCAATAAGCTTTTAATGAATGTTGCGTTGCCTATATATCCCTTTATGCAATAACCATGTTATATTATGAGATAATGAGTTATTTACACTTCAACAAATGAGGTCCTTGATAATTGAAATTTCAAGGATTTTATTCAGAAGTTGTAGGCATGTCTTGGTAATGACAACAAAGATCTTAAGGATCTTACAATACAAGGGATCTAGAATTTAATTAGTACCACACAATTTACATATTAATTATAGCCAATTACTTCTAAATCAATATAGTTTTGAGTTTTTAAACATACACATTAAACATCATAAATTTCTATTTTCCTTAGAATATCACAATTATTTTAAATAATATTTCAAATTTATATGGCATTCACTTTATTGAAAAGATTTGCTCAATTTCAAATTTAGGATATGCATATTGATTTTAAATATAAACAAAATCACACAGTTATAGATATTTTGTATACATTCACATCTTCATGATATACATGGGGATGCTTGACAATTATATACCAATGGACCAAGCGATTTGTTTATATTGCCACTATTATATTTTCTTATTTTATTTATATCACTTGACATAAGCTAACTTATTCTTGTCATTATGTATACCTTTAAATTAAGATCAAGCATGCTTTTAAAACTTATAGATCCAATAATTAATTATTCCAACATTTATGAACAAAAGAAAAGAAAAACAAACAAAAAACTCATTCTAGGATTTTTTGACATAATCAAAGAAAATTGGGATCACATTCTAAACAAAAGTGTAGTTATTACGAAAAATTATTTCAATTGATTATAACCAATTATATAATGTCTTAATTTTCAAATATCATAGAAGATATTATATGCATTTTAAAGCTATGTTTCAAAATTCAAATTAAATAGCACCTTTAAACATTTTTTTTCTTATCATTTTTAACAAATAAAAATTAACCTATAAAAATAATACATTATACACAAAAATAAAATTCTTGGAAATTTCTTTGTCTCTACTGCGGGCTCATCAGTGTTCAAGTCAATTTGGAAGGCGTGGGAGAGTGTTAGGCATAACATGTCTAACAATTGGGTCAACAGGGATGATCTCATTTGTGGGGAAAGGTCTATATGGTGGAATTTATTTCATAATGGTAAGCCCCTTGCCCTCACTCAAGGCTACTAAGCCAGAAGTTGGGCTAACAGAGGTATTTGTTGTTTTAAAGATACTTGGTTAAATGATTATCTGATCTCTCAGGATGATCTCTCCGGTAAGTATCATCTTCCTGCTTCCAATAAGAGAACTTATAATATAATGTTTAATGCTTGTGTTGCCTTGCAGCTCCCCAGAAGTTGTGTAACTATTGAAAACAAGTTTGTTGGCCTCTCTTGGTGTGACGACACTAAGTTATGTAAGTTGAATTCTATCTTTGTTTATAACTCTCATATGTATAATGATTGAATTCTTAATCACATTAACTCTCTTTAGTATAGTGACTTGATGCCCATGCAATGAGGTAAGCTGTTTAAATCGATATGGAACAGGTCGATTTCTCCCAAAAAAAAGATTTTTAGATGGTTACTACTTACTGATAAGCTTCCTATCAGATTTGACCATATTAGAGATGTGCTTTGTACCATATGTAAAGTTACTGAAACTACTAGGCATATTTTCTTTGACTGTATTGTTGCTAAGGAAATCTGGCTAATGTTTGGTTTCTCATTCCCATTGCATGTTACTCTTCTTGATATTGTTACCGGTTATATTAAAGGCATTAAAAAAGACAACAATTTATTCTATAATTTTTTATCATGTGAAATTCTTTGGTGTATATGGAAGATAAGAAATGAAGATAGGTTTCAAGGAAAAGAGAGGGTCCTTACTGAGTCTTTTCGTAGACACACACATTATTTTGTCTCTTCTCAGGTGGACTTAGTGATTCGGTTGAACAAGGAGAAGTTTCAGAGATTTTTGAGCGATGGCCAAACCAGGATCTGTGTACATGAGCTCTCTCACGGCTACACATGGCATAGGCTCAATATTGAAGGTACAACCTTTGTCAGTGCCCTAGATGCCCTTTTGGAGGAAAGCAGAGGCAATAGAGCCCTGATTCGCCAGCAGATGATATACTCAGCCTAGATGAGAGATGACCAGAGGCTAGTCTGGATGGAAGGCCCCATGGGTTGGGTTGCATGGATGTAATCTTTCAGTCATTGTACATAGTATCATATTTTTGTATCTAATGAGATATATAGCACTTATCAGTCCTTCACAGTTAGGGATCTAGGAGGGTCAAACATTAACAATCCATTATAGTAGCATGAGTTTTTGAGGCCGACAAGGCTATAAAACTTTCAGATTTGTACTTTTGTTTTGTTACTCTATAATCAATATAAAAAAAAAAATTCTAATGCATCATATTTAAAATATTACCTAATATACAATTGGTAAATAAAAATATTGTATCTTCTAATGTAGTAATTGAACTATACTCTAACATATTAGATTACATATAGTTTTTTGTTGACGCAATCATTGAACCTCCTTATAGCATAGGTGCTAACATTAATGTGCAATGTTAAAAGACAAAGAATGACAATTTTTGTGTTGATATCACTCAAAGCTACACTAGAATCCTATCCTTTTACACCACAACTTAGGAAGCAACTCAACATAAAAGGGTACTACAACTATGACAAGATGTTACTAGTATTAGAGAGGTTATTTAAGCTTCTATACTCTCTCAAGTCCAAGTCTAGTAGCTATGAAAGCTTGTCAATGGTATTAGGAAGGTTATTTAGTTTATAGTGCCATTTTATTCCAATGTGTAGGAATAAACAATAAACAAGAAAAGAACTCATGTTAGGTTTATATGAAATAGTAAAAGAATTTTGGGGATCACATTCTACACAAAACTGAAATTGTTACAAAGCATTCTTTCAATTGATTATAACTAAATATGTTATGTAAAATAGAAATGAATTACAAAAGATAATATTGCATACACATAATGATATTTAAAGCAACACATTTTAAATATTATATGATATATAAAAACTGATAAATAATAAAAAAGTTTTAATGTAATAATCAAATTGTACTCTCTACTGACTTAGATATGGTTTTCTATCTGTCTAATCACCACACCTCTTTCGGGTGCATGTACTAGTTTTACAGCACAGGTTAGATAAAAAATACTGCAGCTGTGGTAGGTTGTTAATGGTATCATGGAGGTTATTTAATCTTCTACAGCCTCTTAAGTCTAAGTGTAGTAGCCGTGAAAGGTTCCCAATAGTATTAGGAAGGTTATTCAATGTATAGCACCATTTCAAATCCAAGTGTTGCAACTGTGATAGATTGCCAATAGTATTGGGGAGGTTATTTAACCTATAACACCCTCTCAAATTGAAGTGCTGCAGCTGTGACAGGTTCCCAATAGTATCAGGGAGGTTAGTTAACTTGTCACATCCTTCCAAGTCCAATTGCTGCAGCTGTGACAGATTACCAATGGTATCAGGTAGGTTACTTAACCTATAACACCATTCCAAGTTCAAATATTGCAGCTTTGACAGGTTGCCAATGGTATTAGGGAGGCTATTTAATCTTCTACACCCTCTCAAATTCAAGTGCAGTAGGCCTGAGAGGTTGCCGATAGAATCGGGCAGAGTTTC
Organism: Cryptomeria japonica; assembly: GCF_030272615.1. Lineage (NCBI taxonomy): Eukaryota > Viridiplantae > Streptophyta > Pinopsida > Cupressales > Cupressaceae > Cryptomeria > Cryptomeria japonica. Next base: position 2,280,588 of record NW_026728839.1, read on the forward strand.
TAAGCTTTTAGATTTTTCTATGTTCAAGTGCTGCAGCTGCTCTATGTTAGGAAATGAAAATAGCGAGGAGATAAAAAGGCTGTTGATATCTTTTAGTTGCATAATCTTCAATTGCCTATGGTGACCCACAAATCTGGAATGACGTGGCTTCCTTACTGCTTCAAAGATCTTCTCTATTGGCCCCTTCTTTCCAGTGGCAATGGGACAATGTTCCAACCGTAACCATATCAGGCTTGGTGGAAGCACAGCTAGAGTGTCTTCTTTCATGCCTTCGATGGTCACATTACGCAAATGAAGATAACGAAGACCAGGTCTGCAGAGCACTTTAAACCTTTGTGGATTGCCTCCTTTGAGCCGAAGGCGAGAGAAATTGATGTCGGATACGGTATTCAAATGGGCAGCCTCCCAAAGTCGGGTGCCCACTTTTTCTTTTTCTGCAATTGTCTGCCCCATATCTCGCAAATGATCATGCATCTCAAATATTCCTTTGTTGTCAATCTTTATCAATAACTTCATTGAAAGATTGGATACGGCAGTGTCTACCATCTTGTACAAAGATTTCCAGAAAACAATTGGACAACTTTTGTGCTCGCCAATAAAGAAACAAGCAATATCCACAAATATTTCTTGTTCCTCATCGGTGAGAGCACTATAACTGATTTTGAGTCTTTCGTGAATGTCTGGGTTGAGAGTAATGTTGTTTAAAGCTTCCTTCCAGCAACCTATGTCATCCTGCTTATCATACAAGAAAGACCCAATCACTTCCAGTGAAAGAGGATGCCCCTTACAAGCTTTCACTATTCTTCTGGACAGATATTCGAAATTGGGAGTTGGAGATGCTCTGAGAAACGCGTGTCAACTAAACAAGTGGAGACTTTCATTTATGTCCAATCCAATCATGTCGTGAATGCATTCAGATGAGATCCCAGCAACGTTGAGAATGTGTTTGTCTCTGGACGTTATAATAACTCTACTGCCAGGGGCCAACCAATCCCCGACCAAAGCTTTCAACTGTATGGCAGCATCCACATCATCCAAGATAAGTAGAACACGCTTTCTTCGCAGACGTTCTCTGAATAAAAATATGCCCTCGTCAACACTATCCACTTCATCACCATATTTGGATGTATCTTTGAGGACTTTTTTCTGTAATTTTGTAAGTCCCGTAGTCTCTGCAACAGTGTCGCGGACATTAATTACAAATGAAGCAGCTTCAAAATCACCATAAATTTGATTGTACACAGCCTTGACAGCTGTGGTCTTGCCTATACCACCGATACCCCATATTCCAATTTTAAGCACATCATTGACTGAATTGAGATTTAATTTCTGAATGAGAGAATTCTTGGCGCTGTCTAATCCGACTGGATGCTTGGCAACTTCTAACGGCACTCTGTCCAGTGTCATGATCAGGTCATTCACCACTGTCTTTACAGCTGCAATGGTCAAAATAGGTCAGTAGAATTCTATATTCAAAGGAACTTGTCCCTTCATATTTTATATGTTTGTCTTGTAATATTACTTTTTCTTCTTACCTGTTGTAGTAGTGTTATCTTGGTAATCGTGTATGAGTGGAAAATATGGATGTTTCTATTGTGGCTCCAAAAAGACAGTACGGATTGACTAACACGCGTGTTAGTCGTGCGTTGTGCGTTTTACACCGTCAATTTTGCAGTTAACGGTTGTGATTGACTAACCTGTCACTAACATGTTGTACGACGGGTCTGTTTTGGAGCTAGAATAGCTGCAGCCGGAAAATATAAACTTATGCCCCAGGTTTGTTTTTTCTATTTTTATCACTGTTTAAAAAAGTGGTTTATTTGGCTTCTCGTTAGACATTGAATACATTTTCTTATGTTTCATTTCATTTGAAAATCTTGTCAAAAAAATATTCAATATTAGGGAAAGGAATAAATAGTGGACATAGGATCTCATCTTTTTGTCAATCTCATTTCGTTAGTAGATTTAGTAAGAACCAAAAAAAATGGTAATGGAAGGTTCATTAATAAACTTCACATATACCAATAGTGGATAATTTTTTAACTTTTTTGACCATAATTAACCCATTATTGAGACATTTATGCACCACTACTGGATTATTTGCGCTGAGCTATTTGTCCACTACTACTAGCTATTTTGAGTTATTTACTATTGGCACAAAGGTGATTATGTTTTGCACCACACTTTGAAATTTATATTTTTTGATCTTTGTGCACATAACGAATTCCACATCGTTACTACCCAAACCAAAACAATAGCTTTAAGCAGTTAAGTCGCATGCAAAACAATAACTTTAAACAGTTAAATTGCATGCAGAAAACAAAAAAAATCTTTGAAATCCCATAAAACATTTAGAAACTTAAGATGCATGAAATTATCATATCTGTGTCCACTACTGACTCTTTTCCCTAGAGCTTTTCCTCTCACAAACCACTTACAAACAGCTTGTGCCATATTTGCCCCTTTATCATGGATTCAATTTAATTTGGAAATGTAACCTCAGTAGATCTTATCGGAATAATCTCAGCTTGCAAATTTGGAAGACAAAAACTGAAGTTCGCAGTCTCAACTTACTGTTTGGAAACTTTTACACGCAAAACTCCCAGTGGGAAATTGTCTGAAATACCTTTGTCTTTCTCCTTCCTGTCCTTTCTACGGTAAGATTTAAACTTTCATGCATTGTTTCTGGTATTGTCCTCATGCTAATTTATTATGGAAAGCCCTTACTGCTACTTTACCCACCCTTTTTAATTTCCCTTGGACATGGAAATCTGATCTTTTAGGGTTCTCTAAAAGCCCATAACATGTTGTCTAGCTCCCGTCGATTTATTATAATTAAAAACATCTGGAAGGTCCGCTGCCAGGCTGCCTTGTCTTTCTCTTTCTTGCCTCTTGAAATCGAAATCCTCACCATTTGTTCCAACCTTCATATACAAGTGTTGAACATAGCATCTTACTTGAATGAAAACAGTCCTACCAATGATGATTTTTACAAGCAGGTGAAAGAATTAAAGTTTCAACTTCAGGCAAAGATTTTGTCCAGCGCTCAGCTCCACAACTTGGCGAGAACTTTGTTTGCATCCACAACAGGTCATTTGCTGTACACTCTGCAGGGGGGGTGATCTTTTGAGCTGTTATGGACTGTGAAGGTTGTTTAAAAGAAGACAGAAATTTGTTTCTTCCATGGATGAGGACAGAACAGTTAATGGCTGCAACAAGGAAAGCAGTAAATCTAACTACAAAGTACATAATGTTTGTATTTTCAAGATTGTATATTTGTTGTTTTGAGTAAACGATTTTTGTTTGTCAGACTCTAAGATTATGCCGTAGATGTTTGTTCACTGATAGCTCATGATCTTTTATGTTGCTGGTTGTGTGAGTCCACCTCTTTAGACAGTAGCCATATCTTTTTTGTTGTGTTCTGCTGTTCTGTGTTGTGTCTGATGTTAAGCCATATATAAAATGTTAAGCAGATTTTACAAAAAGTCTTTGTTGTTGATTGTGTGCAGGTACGTGGACTCCATGATGAAACATGGAGAGTATTCGCTGGTACAGGTGTGGGAATTCGTCAATCTCTTCCTCAACAATCGCCAAAACTTATGTAACGCCAGTACAGCCACCTGCCATAGGAAAACCTGGAAATGGGAAGTCTCGCAAGTATTCCGTGAGTGTGCAGTTGGAGAAGACGTTCTAAGAGGGTAAGTATGTCTGTGACCGCCTCAATTTTTATTTTTTAGTCATTGGCCACTACTCCATTCAGCGCTTGATTTTATGCAGCAATGTTGTGGGCTATAGTTTTGCGTTGTGTAGTTGGATTGGTCAAAGTCGTTTTGCCTTTCCCATCCTTTTCAGATCTCTGAAGTACGGAAAAATACAGGCTGGACTACCCACAGATTTTGGTTCTATTTTGCAATGGTAGTTTGATTGATTAATTTTGATGCGCTGTCTCTGGGTTGCACTTGGCAGTTGGCACTTACTCTTATCTATATGTAATAGAGCAATAAAAATCCCTAAATATAACAGAATTCAGGACCCTTTGCAGTAGTGTGTGTGCTCCTGTGGTCTCCTCCAACTGTTGAGCGAGATGCATCACAAACTTTCCGGGTTCTTGGTTTTAAGTAAATCTCAGCAAGGTGAACTAGGCATAGGCACTCATATAAGGACTCATTACCAAATGTCCATGAGCTAAAATAATATCCTGGGATGCTGTTAACTGCTATGGGATATGCGGATAATTAGCTATTATGGAATATGTGGTTAAGTTATTTGCTTTCAAGCTTTTCTAAAAATAAAAAATTGTGGTATCCATTCGGATGTTGTGAAGTATTCTTTTATCTTATTTGTTATGAATTACAATACCTCCTCTGCAGGAATTGAACAACAGGAGTATCATTTGAATTTCTATTTTTAAACTATCTATACCTTCTGTATACAATGTGTTCTCTGGCATAATTTAACAATTTTCTCTATTTTCAATTGTTTCCACAGGTATTTGAACACGTTGTTAGATGATATAGCAATACTTATATGCATTAGTCACAAAATTGTGGAAAAATTTATGATGCAACACAACAGCATACCCTGTAGTTCAACTCACGAGTCTATTTTCAATTTCTTCGTTGAATATTGTTATATTTCCAAGTGACAGAAGCATATGAGTAACAGAATCATGTCATGGTCTACAAGGGCATTTCAAATACTCTGATGAGGATTCAGAACATGTCGTTTCCAAGACATATATGTGTAAAATTAGCTTATGTAAAACCAGTACTATAGATTTTGCTTGTATGAGGTGGTTGCAATTTTTTGGTACTTTTGACATTCGTTGGCCCCTTTGCATCCTTCCGTTCGGCGGTGGTGATTGAGAATTTTTTGCTTCATTTCACTTTACACACTGTTGTACGTCCTGTTTATTAGATGGAGGTATCAGTTATGTTAATGGAATGAATTTAAATTGTAACTTCCACAAAGTTGGAGTTTGAATTGATATCATGTGTGTGTGTTGGCTCAGGGATGGCCCATTTGGATGAGCACCAAGAACAGTATAAATTAATTTCTGCAAAGCAAGCTTTGGGTGTAAAAAGTGTAATTGGATGTAGTTTCCACCCTGCCAATAGGAGAGTTTTCTATACAATGAATGGTGAGCAGTTTTACTCTCAGACTTGCAATTCAGGTGAGTTCAGTCATCCTCTGTATCCAACAATTCCAGCCTACTATGATGTGACAGTGTTGGTAAATCTTGGGCAGAGTCAGTTCAACTATTTACCTGCTAATTCCCAGAGGGTGGCTAATCCACGTGTTAAAATTTTACTCAAAAATAGTTCTGTAAAGTCGCTCTCAAGATCTGTTTATGACAGTGATGATATTTTCTCAACGAGCAGAATTGATGCACAGTGGCTAGGAAATCTTGAGAGTTCCAATTCAGAACTGCAACACAAACATGTGTTTTTGGAGACTGATTCAGTGTTTTTTGAGATCCCTCTTGATGAAAGTAATAAATAAATGCAGACACTTCGTCAACAAAATGTATTATTTGCCATGTCATATTTTCATGATTGTCTAAGTATGTATCATTCTTTTCATAATTTTCCAAGCTAATATGTTTTGATTGTTTATTAATGGACAGACTGTGGTGCTACTACGCTTCTATATAATTATACTCATAGGATTCTGAATATTGGATCCTTAATTCTAAAGATAAATGGTGTCCCAAACAGAAAGAAGCAATGTTTGATACTTAGATTATGAGGGGGAAAGCTTCCACAAGAAGCTTGTCTGAACATAACTTCTTTGAACCAAGTCAAGCTAACATCGATCAAACCAGTGAGCCCACCACACCCCACTTCTCTAACTTTGATGAATACAAAACCACAACAGTTTCTTTATTTGTAATCCCAAATCATTTTAATGGTAAAATGGCGCAGAGAAAGTATGGCTTGAATGATAATTGTTCCACAGAAATGTAGTGAATAGATTTCTTTTTCAAAGTAGTTTTAATGCCTTAATCTCATAGATTCTCTGTACACAAATGTGATTGCTCGAGTCTATACTTATATTCAGTTTTAAAATGAATTCACCTACCTTATTAATTGATTGCATTGGTTTGGGATTTGACGTACTTGTAGGTTCTGAATGCCGATGTGTGTATTGAGCAGAGAGAATAGACTGAAGCAAAGCTGAAGCAACTTCTGATCTGTGCAGTCATTGAACTGGTTTCTATAAGATGCTCTGCACAATCTCAGATGCAGCTTCAAGAAGCCCAAATAGCCCACTTGGAAAAGCTTCTAGAAAGAGTAAGGAGAGAAAGGGATGAAATAAGAGAGGAATATATGAGGCTCACCAAAAAGCTAAAGTACATTCAAGCAAGAGTCATGGACACTAGATATGACAAAAGTGTATTAGTACTGCCCCTGCTTATGATTATTCAGCAAAGTCTGCATTAAAAAATAATAGTAGTTTCCTAAGCAGCAGTGGCCGAAACATACATGAATTTGTAAAACCCCTACCAGACCGATATTTTCATGAACTATGGTCCTCTTTCGAATTCAACAGCTTTTTTAGCTTTTAATGAGAAAACTCCTGTGAAGTAACTACATTGTATCATCTTAATGTCAACCAATCTTAGGTCCACTGTAGAGTCCCATGAACCTATGTGTTAACCACCTTTTGTTTTAGCCTCCAAAATCTCTGTTCTATTTCCCAAAATGGAACTGGATTTTGGGGACCAATTTTGGTATCTAATAGCAACCAATTAAAAGTTTTTTCCAATAAGTCAGTGGAATCTTATCTTTATGGCATGCTGCTGTAAAAATCAGTGTTACCCGGGGACGCGTCTCCAACCTGAAAAACCCCGTCCCCGTTTCGGGGACAGCCAAGGGACGTTTCCCCCCGTCCCCAAATTGCCTTGTATTTTGAGGGGACCTCCCTGAAACAGGGGGATGCCTGCCCTAGCTCTGGGGGACGTCCATACATCCCGGGGACGGCTGGGACGTCCCCAATCCATCCCGGTTTTAAAAAAATATTAAAAAAATTTAAAAAGTTGTATTTTCAATTTTTTATTTAAATTTTCTAATATAGGCCCCTTATTAATTCAAATTGTTATTAAAAATTAAAAAAAATTAAAAGATAACATTAATTAAATTTTAAATTTATTAATTTAATTCATAATTTTGACAATGAAACTATATGGCAGCAGTGTACCCTTTGGGCATTTTGACACAGAGATTAGAAAATCGTCAAACTCGGCGAGTCAATCGAAAAATAACACCCAACGCCTTTATTAAAGAATAAGGTTTTTTGGCCTCGCAGGGCGCCGCCCTCGACCCCACCCTGTATCGCGACAAGGAGCGCGCAAGGGGCGCTGCCCCCAAACCCCTATTGAAAAATATGGGGGGAAACTGCGTCGATAGAAGTAGGGACAATTTAACCTCCGAGTCTATTGATATGCATATTGACAATGTGAATGAATTGAAATTCTGATTTATGAATGCATAATTGCATATTGTCTATTGAGTATTAACAATGTTGTATGTTTAGAATTTACATTCTAAAATGTTTTCAACTTTTCATAGTATCATACACATGCTATATCCATGTTTTATTGTTTTCATATGAATACAATGTATGTATGCATGCTTTATCCATGTTTTCATATGAACATTTAGAATTTTGAAATTTTCCTATATATTTTAAAATTTTCCTATATTTTATATAGCCGTCCCCCGCCGTCCCCAAATTTGGCAAAAAAAATTGCCATCCCGGAAACGCATCCTGCCGTCCCCTGCCGTCCCGTCCTGGAAACTCGGGGTAACTTTGGTAAAAATCCTAGCGTATCCTCTCTTGGTATGTTCTTTTCTTCTTGCACAACTAATACCTCTAAAAGATTATGGGATTAAGTTTCAAAAGGCAATTGCCTCTTCTCTTGTGGTAGAATGAGTCTGATCAGTTGCGATTTCAAAAAGGAGGGGTGAAAATTACGAAGGGTAAGTTTTCCATGAAAATTCAGGGCAAGGTGCTGAATTGATCTCAATCAAATTGGAGTGTGGTTAAGGTGAGTGGAGAGTCCCCTTTTCTCCCAGGGATTCATAGACCACTTGGTTTAACTTTACAATTGATTTAAAAAAAATTTACCATCATTTCTGATGTCTTTGAAGGTTTTTGACTGCTGATTCTTCTTACAACCTATTTTGGTAGGATATGCATAAGGTGTCACCACAATATATTCTAGATGCATTTATCACTTCTATTACGAAGGGCTTTACTTCTTGGATCATGGTATAGCAGCTCAATTATCTCAACAGAAGGAGGTCAATATGAAAAATCCATCAGCTACCACTATGATTTACTTTTATTGGGCATCATGGTTTTTTCCTGACCTCTCCAAGCTTCTTAAGTCTTAATCTCTACTTGTTCTTTTGTATGTGTATCTTATATTGCAAACTTTTTTAATATTATATGAAACATTTGAGTTTCTGAATTGCATGGCTTAATGTGTGGAATGGTTTGAATTCCTCCATCAAATGGTATATTGCCAGAAACTCCAATGCATATAAAGAGCCTTGCTACTCTGAAAAGACAGGTCTTTAATTTACTTCTTAGTCACCGTTTTTTTTGTGAACCTGTTCATTCATAGAACCACTTTTGTTATCTCTAAGTAAAATATTTTGTTGGTGGCCTCAACCAGCCTCTAGCCTATATTGTATATCGTATTGCTTCTTCTCATTGTTGTGCCTTTAGAAATCCATTTTGGAGATGCTTGAAGCACTCCTTATTGATTAATAAGCTGGCAGTATCGCTTCTGATATTTCTAAATTGCAATTCTTTTAAACCATAACATATTCTTGGTTTTACCCCCTTCAAAAAATTTCTTTTCCTGAATTTAGGATGGTAATACTTGGGATATTTGTTTGCAGATGGCACGCCAAATGCCGGTAACAAGTGCCAAGAAAAGCATTGAGCAACAAGATACTTTGACAGAGATTTATGGGAAGGTGCAACAAGTCTTTCAACAAATAGAACTCAACAATACCCAGCCGCTGGAAAAATTCAATATGTTAAACTAAATCTAAACTTGTTTGTATTAATTTTTATGCAATATGTTTAGTTATTTTTACTTTTGATAGGAAGAGAGATTGTATTCTGTACCTGAACCTTTTGCAACCTTTCAAGTCATCTATATAACTGCATTTGTTTTCATATAGCTGTAATTATTATGAATGCAGAGATTCCCAAGCCAACGATGAAACTCATATTTAAAACTTATTTTTGAACATTGCAAATAACTTGTTTAGTAAACTGAAATGAACTTAACAAGTTTGTATAGTGCTCTTTTCTCTGCTTGACGGTTGGCCCTTCTTGTTTTGAATAAATTTTTACCCCTTTTGGTTAAAAATTTAACTCACAAGTTGATATTTTGCACTAATGACATCTAAGAACTTAGTGATTTATAATCAATAGTTCGAGTCTATATTAATTGTTATCTGTAAATGGCAGTCTGAAAACATTCCCTTTGTTCTTTGTTGAATCTCCTGGTCTTGCTCCAGAGGTTCAAATAGACCTTGTAATTCAACACCAGTGAGTGGAGCATTCACAATATTCTTCTCTTAATCTTATGGGAAGTTCTGAGATTTGATCTTGGTTGTCCATTTATTTTATGCTTATGATTTTAATTGTTACTTTCCTCAGGTATGAGGCAAAGCTGGTAGCAGCTGCTGCTCAGCTTTGCCTCGCCTCTTACAGATGATGATGGTGATGTTTTTAACTAAATGTTTCTTTAGTCAGAAACATTGGTTTGTTAGGGTGGCAGAATTGATTTGTTCTGTACCATTGGAGGTGATTTGTTCCTCAATTCAATTTCCTCTTTTGTATTTGGGCATATATACTATGTTTTTGAGTTGCACATTGCACACATATGTATGAATCACAACTCCATTAATCGTTTCTAGGATTGCATAGATCAACTGCTTTAGCAACTTTTATTTACAATGAATTTATAATATTACTTTGTAACTAGGACACATTGATATCTGAACTTATTTTAGTTAATGGTGATGCCTTGAAAACACAGAGTTGTATCATAGTTCCAATACTTGTCAAATGATCAAATTGAAGAATGTTATCTTTGAGCCAGGATGCCCTCTAGGCAAGGAAAAGTTAAAACCCTCTAATTAGGTACACAGAGATGAAACTACTGAGCATTCACCATTAACAGAGTTGGGCTGAGGCGACTTTTCATATGATTGTATCATTAGGATTGCCTTACTTAAAGCAATGAATGTGCATCCTCATTGAAGAATTTCACTGTAGCTTTGAGCTCTATCATGTTAACAGGGGCTGTATATTTAGCACAGTAATGACTTTACACACACACACACATATATATGGGAAACCCTGTTGCCAAATATGTAGATGTGAGACTCTTAGGTTTTAACCATTTGTAGGGCTTGGGTGTTCCTACATGCTGCTTGCTCATTGGGATCAGTTGGCTTTCCTTCTCTATAAGCTTAGATTAGCATTGAGCCTCACCACTCAAAATAAAATAATGGCTCTCTATCTTCAAAAGCTCAAAACGAAATAAACACAATCCTAAGAAATCTGGGCAGACCTAATTCTACTTTTGACATGACAAGGCAATTTTCTCATAGAAATTATATTTGAGCAGTAGCATAGCTACTTTTATTCAAAAAATTTGTTTCATTTGGGGTGTCAAACAAATTCAAAGATTGTTAAATTAGATCTTCACCATTTCGTGGAGCTCTTAGATGCCCTCTTATCGTAGCCTAATGAAGGCAAGGTGTGTGAACATTTAATTTCACTAGATCAAAATTGAAAAACAACTATTGATCCCATTATCCATTTGAGTCATTGAATCTTCGAATTCCATGACTGTTTCGCATACCTTGTTTCTTTTAGAATGTCACCATGGGTAATGTTGTAAGGATTAAAAGTAATATTTTATTTTTAAAAACCAATATATTTGGCATAATTCTACAATGAAAATGGGCTTTCTTAAATCATTGTTTTAAAAAATGGTTAATTTTTTTCAGTTTTATTATTTTTGTAATATTATTTAGAAGGCATGTTTTTTATTTTAAAAATATAGAAATCCTAGTTATTATTCTTGCAATAAATCAGTTCCTTAACTTGTTTTGGACTTGAAACCAGTAACTTTTAGTGAAACAATTTTTAATAAAGTTTTATAAGTCAAGTTATTTTAGTTTGAAAATATAAATAAGTTAAAGTATTTTTTTTTTTATCTACTACACATTTAATCTATTCTACTTCATCTTTCCCTAGGCTCCCTTCCCTCTCTTATGATAAGAGATTTTTATAGAAATTTTTAATGATAATAGTTACATTTTTAGATATATGTTTTTTTGATAAACACTACCAAATGGGGTAGTTCCTTTTATTAAATTACAAAATAAGGTTACATCAAGGAAAATGGTGTCAAAAAAAGGTAACCTCATGAGCTTTCTATCACCATAGAGTGTGATCCGAAACGTTGAAGCAAATAAATATACATAGTCTAATCCAAAAATAAGAACAATTATTATTGATTGTGGAAAACTAATTATCTTTAAAGCTAATCCCGACACCAAAATCTAGCATCCTATTGACTTCTACTTAAGGATTTAGATATGCATGTTTTAGTCTTCATTGTATAGGGGTTTAAATATGATATTTCATTCTGAATTCCAAATTTAATTTAAAATTTAAAATTTTGATTATAGACACTCTTTTTTATCATTAGAAATGGTATTTTCTTTGACAATATCAATCGTAGTGAATTTCATTTTATATCTACAATTTGTTTCCATATCTCTAATTTAAGTTTAATGCATTGCATTCAATCAAGCAATCATTTTGATTTATAACTTATGGTTGAACTTGTATTGATGTGTTTATTGTGTTATTTAATATTTTACTTTCATTGCAAATATCTAATTAATGTAGATATTTTAAAATTGATAGAATGCAATGTTGCTATTGTTTAAAATAGATCCTATAAAAAAATTTTACATCCTCTTCTGAAAATGAGGAACAAGAAGAAAAATATCAATAGAAGATGATAATGAAACAAATGATAGATGTAGAAGGAGAAGAACAAAAGAAAATGTTGAAACAATATATGTATATGTATGTGCATGTGCATATACACACACACATGTAGGTATATGTATACTTACATATATGATGAGAATAAGTTATATAGAAACAATAGTGTTTTTATATCATATATATTAAACATATATGATTTTTTTCAAGTCATATTGGATATTTTCTAATGATTATTGGTGGGAGGAAGAATCAATGTTGAATAAATTACAACTCCATATTCAATAGCAGGCAAGTATTTAAGGCACTAAAATAAACTAGCAATAACACCTTGGTGTGCAATGGGTACGTCGAAGAGATTTTGGAAGGTCAATTAGGAAAAAAATTATTTTATTATTTGTATACATTGTGTATCATATGAGGTCAATTGGTAGGTCATTTAGCAAATAATTTTGTTTGTGCAACAATGTTCTAAATGGATAAGTGGTAACTTCAAATCAACTATTTGTCCACTTAAAAGGATTCAAACATGACTGAAACAAAACATTTGAATTAGGAACATACTTAGGCTTAATTAGAGAGAGAGAGAGAGAGGGGCGGAGGGGGGGGCAATGAGATGGAGATGGAGAAGGAGAGGGATATGAAGATAAGTATAGGGACATAAAAAGAGAGGAGATGGGGATAGATAGAGATGACAGAGATAAATAGACGAGGGGGAGAGAGGGGGAGATGGATGAATAGAGAGAGGGAGAGGAAGATAGAGAGATAGAGAGAGGTGGAGAAAGAGATAAAGATATAGAGGGATATTGAGATAGAGAGGAGAGCTATAGAGGAAGAGATCGAGAGAGATATAGATGGTGAGATAGAGTGATAAAGAGATAGATATATAAGGAAATATAAAGAGAAGTGGAGAGGGAGAGCCATAAAGATAAATAGATAAAGGGAGACACAAACAAATAGAAGTAGAGATCTTGACAAATAGACATGAAGAGAGAGAAAGATAAAGAGAGGATGGGAGAAATATCTCAATATGTATGGAGTGGGAGAGGAAGAGGGAGAGAGGGAGAGATATAGCGATATAGGGAGGTAGAGAAAGATATGAATAAAGGGAGCAACGAGAGAAAGATAGATAGAAATAGAGAGATAGAGATATAGAGTAGGAAAGATGGAGTCAATATGAGAGAGAGAAGAGGAGAGGGGTATATAGCTCAAAAGACAGAGTGGTTAGGGAGAGAGATATAGAGATAGGGAGATAAATGAAGAGAGAGATATTAATAGAGAGAGGAGCAAGAGGTGGGAGAGAAATAAAGAGAGAGATATCTAGAGTAGGAGCTCATGGAATGGTGAGATATAAATAGAGAGGAGGAAAAGATAGGGAGATACAAATAAAGGGGCAAGAGTGAGCGAGAGAAAGAGGGGGAAATATAGAGATAGAGATAGGGAGGGAGAACTAGGGAGTGTGTATGTGAGTAAGAAAGAGGGAGTGACCAAGATAGAGAGAGAAGAGAGGATTGGAGAGATATAGAAAGAGGGAATGATAATGAGAGAGGGAGAGAGAAAATGAGAGACGTGTAACAAATGAAATATAGAAGGGGTGGGAGAGAGACAGATAAATATAGAGCTCAGGATAGATGCAAAGAGAGAGAAAGAGAGGGAGGGAGAAATAAAGATAGAAAGAGAGAGCTAATGATAGAGGCGATGGAGAGATATATAGGAAATGATATATAGAGGGAGAAATATATAAAGAGAGAGTAGGAGGGATGATAGAAGAGATAGAGTGAACAAGAGAAAGATAGATAGTGATAATGAGATATAAATAAAGAGGGAGAGGGAGGGATGGGAAAAAAGAGATATAGGGGCCATGAATGAGAGACAAAGGAAGTGATAGAGACAAGTAATAGAGAGAGAGATATAGGGGGACAAATAGGGAGTGTGTATGACAAAGTGAGTGAGATATGTGAGATATAGGGAGAGAGATAGGGTGTGTGTGTGTGATATGGAGATAGAGATAGAGAGGGAGCGAGCTATATAAATAGTAAAGAAAGGGAGGCAGGGAGAGGAAGAGAAATGGAGAGAGGATATATATATATATATATAGAGAGAGAGAGAGAGAGAGAGAGAGAGAGAGAGTTGTTAGATTTATACATATTAATTTAATTTACACTGCATAGCATATTATGTTATATTTATATTTGATAATCTCTATTATAGAATCTAATATATAATAAAAAAATATAACTATAATAAATTGTTTTGAAAATGATTTGAGTAAAAATATTATATCTTAATTGTATATTGTATTATATTTATATTTAATCATTTGTATTATAGAATATAATAGATAATTATAAATATGGCTCTAATATTTAAAAATAAATAAATTTAAATTATATAAAAAATAAAGTATAATATTATTTTTTTAAATCGTGATATTAAAATAGCAATTAATTAATTTAAATCATATAAAATGTAAAATATAATATTTGTTTTTTTATACTATGATTTTAAAATATTAATTAATTTGATTTTAAAGATAATCAATCTGGGAAATCAGCTCCTCCAACTCAAGTAAAGATATGCTTTTGGCATAAAAATATAAATGAAAAGTTCTAGCAAATATTGAGATTGATTAAAATGCTCATATTAAACTTCTATCGAACTTTGCTAAAAATAACTTCAACCAATTGAAATTTTTGTATATGGCTTATTTGATTATGGTTTAATTAAAATTATATTTGTAGGTTCACTGATGGCGATGGATGAAGGATCTGTCATTAATCATGTATCATTAGTGGCATCTAAAACACTAAATTCCCAAAGTGAAGAAATCAATCTATGCATAGGTACATAACCTTGATATAGATCTTAGAACATTGATTGATTAGATAGGTATCATGGCATCTCTTATCAATAACAATGTCATGTAGGATTACTTGATATAACATTTTCAACATTATTTTGTAATGGAAGATGTGATTGATTAGGATCACAATTAAGATGGGAGTATCTACATTTTAAACCATATATTCCAATTTACATTTTAAACATATACTTTGGTATATGAATAACCATTTTGATTGATACCTATGATTTAGATAGATCACACATTGAATATGATCATGAAACATAATTAAAAAAAATAACTACATTTTTTTGTGAAAATAACCTTCAAGATATGTTAATTTCACCATCAATAAGTTGTGTGTACATATGAACAATGTGCCAACTCCCATCTAGGTGACTGTTTGATGAGTTTGAAATCATCTTGAGGGGTACAAAGTCGTATTGGATAAAATATTTGGTGAATAGATTAACATGCTTCGTCAAATTAGATAGCCTACCATGTTCACTTTTAGTGTAGTTGGTTTGTATTGACTTGATCTACATGTGTTAATACTAGAAACACCACCCACAAATATACAAGAATGTCAATAGTGAAAAAAATAGAATATGATTGATTATCCTTATGCATAAAAAAATAGAATATTATTGATCAGATCATTATATATATAGTGACACAATACATGCAGGTCTATGGCATACAATATTTTGAAAAGAGCTACTACAAGAAATGAAAGAGATTACTAGACTAGATATGAATGGAAACAAAAAAGTTAGACAAAACACTGAATATGAACAACCTTGATTGGACAAATGAACATGAGCGAAAAAAAGGATGAGAAATACTTCCACTATATTGTTCATACATGGAGTCCTCACAAAGATCCACATCAACAAAACTCATGCATGTATCATCAATCCTTGTCATATCCATAGAAGCATAAATTCTCAAAAACCTCAATTTTTTCATTTAAAAAAATCCCCAATCAAAATGATTTTTATTAAAAAAATCATGATTTAATCAATTGTGATTTGCAATGATTTTCAAGGCTTTAAATTTTGAAAAAAAAAATCTCAAAATCACAAAAAATGGCCTAAGAAACACCTTTAATGCCCACATGAGGGCTTCACTGGCTAGGTAATATTATATCACGTGCATTCGTATTGGGGGGGTTTAATATCCCAAAAATGAGGGTACAATATATTGCCTATTGGTGAAAACAGAGGGATTTTTAATTTGAGCCATGAAAAAATACAATATCTAGCAAATATAAGGGGGCTTTTAATTCAAGTTGTGTATTGGGAGGGAGTGATAAAAAAAGGAGTTTAGGGTAATATTTTTGCAAAATAGAAGGATTCTTTAGTATGCCATGAACGCACGTGATATAACCCAGGTTCACTAAGTGAAGCCCCCATGAATGCCCACCAACCTATTGTGAAATTGTAATTGCACAAAATTGCTATTTAATTAGTTTTCTCCTTGATTTGAGCACAAAACTAAGTACTATTCATTGGGACTTGGTTGCCAAGAAAAATCATAGGTAGGTGACCTTAAATGGACATATATTTCTAAAAGATAAATTAATGAAATTAATTTAGAGACATTTTCTAGTATGCTTCTACATTTGATGTTAAGGATATTAACATGCAATGGTTAAGAGATGTGCTATTTTTTCTCAATATTCCACACTACTATCATTTGTCTTAGGCTTGTATTAATCCTTTTCATGTATATAATTTATCTAAAGACAATTTAGTGGGAAATAGTAGACAATATCATAAATACTAAGTATGGCTTCTATCTAATTCTTGTAACATATCTCAACCTTTTAAGAGTAATTGCCAAAAATAAATAGAGAGTCAGACTAAATTGAAATTAAACTCTATTGGCTTGATATCAATCTAAAATAATTTGTTCTTTGAAATTCTTGTGATCATGACTATTTAAAAGAATTTTAACATTTCAATTGTCAACAATGATACCAAGGTGGTCGTTTAGATTATCAAGGTTAGGTTGGGAAAATTTTCCTTTTCAGATGCTAACAAAGTGTGATAGTTTGGAGCTTCAATTTAGCATTGACCAACAAGCTTTAATGACAAGAAAATAGAGTAGTGACAATTGAGCAATCAAGTGGGAAGAAAAAGTATAAACATATAGTATATAGACATTGTGGAACTGAAAGCAAAATGGTTCTTATATTAAAGATAAAAGTAAGCTTGTAGTGCTAAAGAAATGAACTGGGCAAATGTTTTATATCAAAATGAAGGATTATTTTAAATAGTTATATTTAGATTTCCTATATATTCAACAAGCTTAATCCTTTGTTAATTGGTCAAACTCACTACGTAAATGTGCACCATACACTTGTTAGGAAAACTACATACCATTTAGGCATGTCATATACACGAAGGTTCAAAAGGCCTATAAGGAGTACAATAGCAGTACATAAATGATTTAGGTATATATAGTGTAGTATTCCATGGATGTTAGATAAGTATCAAGCAAACTAATACATGCTTTGACAAAAGTCATGCCCTAGTGTCTTGTGGGATTATCTTAACCCCTCTTGAAGCAATCTTAATATATTTTCTCTTTAATGATCCAAGTAGGTTTCAATAGAAACTATCCCATTTAATGGAATAATATTTGACACTCCCTTTACTATTTTTTTAAATCTACTATTTTAGTTATCAATGAGAATATTTCAATATCATTTATGGTATTTTGAGATGTAAGACTTTGTTTCAAAAATATTTTCTATTACTCTATGCTAAGCTCAATTATTTTGAGATCATGAAGGCCAACTTGGATAGTCATGTGGTTGAATGACTTAGGAGCTTGACTTTGAACTAGGCGCTTCATCATCAAGATTTGTAGCCCTCTAGCATAGCTCTATTTGTTATAGCAAGAGGCACTCGGTTATGTTTGATTTTTTAGAGCTTTGTAATTAGTTTACAAGTTAACTTCATACAAATTATATTGTAATTAAAAATTTATCAACTATAACCATCTAGTTATTATTTATGCACTAGGAAGTATGCTTTGTGGGATGCAATGAAATCAATGATATGAATATAAACAACAAAATCCTATTTTCTCAATTCATGGTTGAACTCTTTATTTTATTTGCTATCTATATCTCTATGCTATGAAAATGCCCTTAAATTTCAACAAAGATAATTGTCTTTCTTTTTTATAATTTTTTACATTATTTTAAATTCAATTTTTTTCCCCAAAAATCCTATACTTTTGGTTTGCCAAATTTTTCCCCAAAATAATTTTTCTTTTTAAACAAAAAGTGACGAGCACTTAATATATTAATAATAAGAAAACCTAGTTCCAGAGCTCATCAGAGAAAGAACTAGGAAGAAAACTCTTAATCTTGGCTCATTTACAAAAAACCGAATCTATGTTATATGGGGACAAATCACCCAAACTTACATAAAAGGGTACATCAAAATATACATGTTTATGATGTGTAGATTTTAAAATCATATACAACATGTCGGCATTATCAAAAAACAGGCAAAAAAATTTAGCCATAACGAATGCCAACTAATTTCCTTATACATAAAAGGAGTATATTCTAAGCAACAAAAAGTAGAGCCCGAATCATTTTACTCTTCCATAGCAACGTCACCAGGATTTGATTTGCAGGGGCGTTGAAGGCTGTAATATCTTCCTCCCATCACACCTGCTCTGCTTCTTCTTGAGGGCGACGAGAGACTTCCCAGATATTGACCTTCGTGTGTTGTCGCAGTCTGGCATCTGTCGAAGGAGTCGATGCAATATTTTCCCACTCCTCTGCCACTTCGAGCTAAGAGGAGCTAGTCCATCCCGAGACCCCAACCTACACCGGTGCATTAAGGTCTAGCACCCTATCTGAAGCCCATCCCCTTTCCTCCAATTGCAAAATTGGCAAACTGGGATCAACATTTTCAAGTTCCAAGATCACCATGAGAACCCCAACTTTGATTCTGACTTTGTGCATAATATGCTCATCCAGTTGTCTGCCAAATTGTTGCAGACCATTCTTCACATGGCAGAAGTTTTGCCTTTCAAGGGCATGCTTGATTCGGTCATAAAGCACCATATATGCATGGCTGGATTGAATAAAATATCATGGAAACAGGCCCCCTAAGAGAGTTGACCCCTGCCATAGATTATAATTGACCAGGGCTTCATGGAACGAGGCAGGTGCAAGCACATTCTACCTTACCAACTTAAAAAACACAATTTCGAGCAGAGGGATCGATTGCAAGAGGTCAAGAACGTTGGACAAAAAAGATCTGAGAAGTTGGTGGGGAAATAGAATTCTTTTGGCTTGAGGGGACAAAATCTCCTCACCAATGAAATCTTTGACTGCTCTTCTTAGTTGTGGGTTATGTAGATGAAACAGTTGATCGAGGTCTCCATCGTTGATATGTCCATGGAATGTCGTCGAGGGATCTGTAATTCGCACTGGAACACAGTCGTTCCATGGCATGTACTCCCAATGTATTTGCTTGCACCCTCCGCAAGAGCCATTCTCCATATTGTTGAGCACTGGGATACTTCAAATTCAAAAACTTTGAAAACTTTCGCTAAAAACTGTGTATATAAAAACAGGTAAGTTTCCATTTATAAACAAAACCTAGAATCTCGAAATGCAATAATTAGTCAATCTTTAAAATCAAGTTCAAGATTTCTTGCATTTACATGTGACAGTAATGCAGTCGAAAGGATGTGTGAGAGGCCAAAATCTGCTTTAACCCGTGTGAAATGACATCATGAAAATCTCAGAGTACTCACACTAATCTTTCGTTCATACCATCCACAAGCTACATTTAAATGCATATATGCAAGTGTCCTGTCAATCATCCTTCAATCGCAAGCTTCCAGTTAAATGTATACATGCGAGTACTTATTAAGATGTAATTTGTAATTTAAATGTTGTACTTTCCTTTTGTACCAAATCAAGCAATTTAGGGAATGAGGACAGTGTGATGGGAGATGCAACCAACTCAACGTATTGAAGTGCCATCACAACCCATATTTGCTAATTTGTCAGCTACAGAATTGCCTTCTCTTAATGTGTGGCTGACAATGTAATATGAAAATGTGTCAAGTAAATCCAAAATATACTTCAAAACATACGATAGGTGCCAAGTCTTAGAACTTTTCGAGGTAATTGCATTGATGATAACTAATGAATCGCCTTCTATATGAATGTTGGAGAAACCGCATTTCCTTGCAAACCCCAGGCCAGCTAGTAAGGCATTTACCTCCGCCAAGTTATTGGTACTCGAAGGGATGGGAGATGCTTGGAAAGCACACATTTTGCTAGAATGATCTCGAATGCAAACTCCAATTCTCGACTTCACTGGATTTCCACGGGAAGAGTCATCGAAGTTGATCTTAAAGAAATTAGGTGCAAGGGGTACCCATTTTATGGAAGACCTATCTCTAACATGAGCTAAAGGCCAATTCGGAGGAATCCCTATTGGCAAAATAATACCATTCCATGATTTTGCAATTGCCTTATCCCACTGGGTGAATGACTGAATGTCCTTGGAATTAGTGAGAGAAGAATTTATAATTTCTGCAATCGAGTTTTCCAACTTGATTGAAACTTGATCCAGAGAAGAGGATGTTTTTCTGAAAAATTCTTTTATTCCCTCTCCCACCAGATGGCTCAAATGATGAGAGCAAAAGCACATTTCCAAATGCCTGAGAAAGTTGATGAAAAAAATAAAAGAGGCCAAGAGTTAAACATATCCCAAAGAGATTTTAGGAAGGGCATCATAACTTGGAGTTTATTCATGATGAAGAACCAACATTGGGAGGCAAAAGTGCAATGTAAAAATAAGTGATCAACTAATTATTCCTCTAAGCCACAAAGTACACAATTAAAAGCTTGTGAAATGCCCAATTTTACTAATCTATTTGTTGCTAGGATTCTTTTATTCAATGTTAACCATGCAAAACAACCTGCTTTTAGCATAACAATATCATTCCAACAGAATGAGTGTGCCCGACTACTCACCTTACTGTTGCAACCCTGATGTATGGCTTTGTAACCTTCTTTAATTGAATATTGTCCTGATTTAGAAGCTGCCCAAATTAACACATCTTCCCTGTTAGACATGAGAACTGTCCTATTCAATAAGATAGTTGCCGAGGAAGAAGATTGTTGAGTGGATATTGGGAGAAGGGTTGGGTCTTTCCAGATTATTTTTCCTGAAAATATTTCTATAGCGGACACATAGTCACTCAATTTTGTACCCCAATGAGCTATAGCTATATTCATAATATCTTCCATATTATCCATTTGAGCAATTGGAGGATGCCCACACCATGAGTCTGTCCAGAAGTTAGCAGTGGGACCATTATTGACTTCCCATGAAACATACCTAGATACTAGATTTCTTGAATCCATCATAAAATTCCAAATAGCTGACCCCTTTGGAGGATCCAAAATTGTCAATACTCTACATGATTGATTGTTGTCCAAATATTTAGCTTGCATAATCTGGCACCATTTGGAAGCAGAATTAGTGTACATTTTCCAAATCAGTTTTCCTCCAAAAGCCTTGTTGCGATGCTTAAGATTATGAAGACCTACTCCACCTTGGGATTTTTTACATGACATATTTTCCAGAGGGGCTAAGGGGATTTTCCTTTCATTTGTCATATTATTGTTCCATAGAAAATCTCTAACAAGTTTATGCAATTGTTGAATGATAGATGAGGGTGCTTTGAGAACATACATGTAATAGTTCGGTATTGCTGTTAACACTGACTTAATAAGAAGAATTCTCCCTGATAATGAAAGCCACCTTACTTTCCAAGCTGAAATTTGAGCCTTGATTCTACCAATAACAACAAACCAATAAGAAGCTTTGTTTGTCCTCATAAAAAAAGGAATGTCAGGGGTAAGAAGATGGCAATTGATCCATTTGGAAGCCTAGAGTCTTGGATATTTTTAGTGACAAGATTGGAGGTGTATTGAAGATGAAATTCTTAGACTTGGCAGCATTAATTTTCTGGCCCGAAGCAGAAGAATAGACTTACAAAGTTTGCTTAATGTGCCTAGCTTCTTTTAGAGAAGACTTACCAAATAACAATGTATCATCAGCAAAAAGAGAGTGAGTTACTGCTATTAAAGTACCTGGAAGACTGGCTACAAGCCAAAGCCCTTTTGAAGACTGAAAATTGATGTATCTACTAAAGGCATCTGCCATAAGAATGAAGAGAAAAGGTGATAAAGGGTCACCTTGTCTTACTCCCTGTGTACCTTGAAAAAACCCTGAAGGATGTCCATTTATTAGGATTGAAAAGTGTGCACCTGAGACACAAGTTTTGATCCATTTGCACCATTTGTCTAAGAAGCCAAATTTAGATAATACCTTAAAGAGAAAATCCCACTTAACCCAGTCATATGCTTTCACCATATCAAGTTTGACAACAAAATTTGCTTGTTGGTTTTCATGGATAGAGTGCAAAACCTCATGTGCTACTAGGGCTCCTTCTATAGTCTCCCTACTTGGAACAAAACCCCCTTGTTTTTGTGAGATGATCTTAGGTATGAGATAATGTAGTGTGAGGTAAATGGCCTTAGTTACAATCTTATAGATCGTGTTATAGAGTGAAATAGGTCTAAACTATGCGAATGTTGATGGAGAAGGTGGTTTTGGGATGAGAACAATATTTGTTGCATTAAAACTTTTTAGCATTGCTCCCTTTTTCTTGGATTCTTCCATGACCGCCAAAAGGTCAAACCCTATCACATCCCAACACTTTTGGAAGAAGAGGGCGGTGAACCCATCCAGACCTGGAGCTTTATTAGGGGAAAGAGAGAATACCACTTTGTGGACTTCCTCCAAAGTGAAGGGGGCCAGTAAGACTCTATTATCATGGTCGAAGATTAGAGGAGGGATAGACTGCAATAAAAGCTCAACATTATCCTTCCAAGAAGGATCTAAATTAGAAGGTGTGGGGGCTATTAGATTCTTGAAAAACTTTACTCCTTCATCTTGAATATCTGCTAAATTTTTAATCAATACCCCTGTGTCTACATGCTTGATTGAGAATATAATATTTGATGCTTTTCTTTGTTTTATGGATGCGTGAAAGAATTTTGTGTTCTTATCTCCCTACTTCAGCCAGAGCTCTCTTGATTTTTGTCTCCAGTATTCTTTTTCTCTCTTACAAGCTTCTTACCACTCACTTTGAAGACCCTTCTTTGAAGAATGCAAAAGCTGATCCAATCCCTTGGAAATTATATTTTGGTTAACTTCTTCCAATTGTTGTGCAATGATTTTTTTTTTAGCAAAAACATTCTTGAAGACCTTGCCATTCCACTCCTTAGCATGAACCTTAATAAACTGGAGTTTCTTAAAGAATTGGTACATCTTTGTTCTGTTACATGCAGGGGCAGATACCCACCACTGTCTTAATAAAGCCTGAAAGTGTGGATGTCTAAACCACATGCGCTCAAATTTAAAAGAAGAACCAAAACACGGCATGGGGTTCTCATTTTGCCATTCAAGAACAATTTAAACTGGAAAATGGTCTAATTTTGAAATAGGAAGAATATCTGAACAATAACTGAACTGATTAAGGTGCCATTCCAAAGGAATAAAAAACCTATCAAGTCTCTCTACAATCTGAAGGAACCCTGATCTCTTGTTAGTCCAAGTGAAGAGACCGTTATTGGGAATCACATCCAATAAGTTGTTTTATGTGGCGAAGCTTAGAAAATCCTGCATAGTTTGTGGGGGTGGGCAAATTTCTCCTTGTTTCTCCTTATGAGACAAGATTGCATTAAAATCTCCTTCAACAATAAAATTGTGTACTTCTTCTTGTTGGAGCAAAAGAGTCAGTTTGTCCCATAGATCTTTCTTTTCTTGAGAGGGGGTAGGACCATAAACATTGAATACCGTAAAGGTCATGTCATAACATACTACTTTCAACATTTGCCAATTATGATCTTGATCTAGTAGGTGAACTTGAACTTTTTTAGGATTCCATAATGTAAGCAATCCTCTCGAGGCCCCAACACCTTGCATATGGGCAGATCCAAATTGTGTCCATTTAGCCACTGTTTTGTGATACATTTCCTGTGATAACTTCGTTTCTTGAAGTATAAGGATGTCAGCCTTTGAAGAATCAAGATGTGACTTGATTCTCCCTCTTTTGTCAGAAGCATTAATGCCCCTGACATTCCAAGAAATCATTTTCATTGTGAATAGGGAGTGCCTTTTGCACTCCTTGTAATTCTTTTTGATACCTTGAATTTTCCATCTGAAGTACTCTGAACACCTACCTCTATTTCTTCTTGAATCTTCACAGAGTTTGGTTTTCTACCTCTCTTTTTAGGAGTTGTAAACACTTCTGATTTCATACTGGGGCTCTGCTCAATCGATAAGGACTGTGCATAGTAAAAAAAAAATATCGTTGTCTCACCATCATGTGGAGGGGCTTCCATTTCTTCCTGCCTAATTTCATGCGAATGGAGATCTAAGTGAGGGGAGATTGGAGAGAAATTTTGGTGGATCTTGTTTGGAGGATTTAATTCAACAGGTTTACTCAAAATAAGAAGCTCATTCACCAAGGGAAGTTTCTCTTTCTCTTAGAAGACAATAGTTGAACAACAACACCTTGCCTTTTGTAAGGGACACATTACATTTGTCATACTAACACCTTCCACCTCTACAATTTCCTATATCATAGTGGCAGCTAAAGTGGACAAGATATCATCTACTAATTCCTGAATATGACCTTCCTTGTTTGAAACAGTTACCCCTGAAATGGATAAATTCTGCATTAAACTCTGAATGTCAATCGGGGATTCGTTAAACATTAGGTCTCGAACTATAACTTCTCTGTCATTAGATGTTTTGTCACATAATTGGGGAACCGGTGTGGGCGTGAAGGAAGATTTATAGCTATAGAGAATCCAACTATATGTGATAAAGAAATTGGCCAACTGAATAATCCACTAAATGTGAGATGGCTCAAGACTTGAATCATCATGAGCCTCAAAGGGGTCATTAGATGGTTGAATAGAGACAGAAGACAAAACTACCTTGTGTTGGTGGACAGTACACAGAAAGGGGATCTGAGCAGTGATTTTTACAAACTAAAAGCTCTGAGCACTCAAGCCCACTACATGCATTAGTAAAATATCCTAGTTGATGTTGATATTTGCAAATGACCTCTACGTTATCCATAACAATGTCTTGACACCATAGACCCCATTTTGTTGTGATAGAGAAGTGCCTTGGCAGGGTTTTATTTGAGGCAAGAAGAAGGCAAACTCTAACATCTCTTTGGATTACTTCAAAGGGTATAAGATCATGAGAAACAAAAGTTCCTAGTTGATTAGCCATGATCTCAACAATATCTGGATCTCTATATTCCAAAGGCAAGCTCGATAAAGAAATCCAGTAAGGGTAAAATCTACATAGGTTAGCATCTGGTTTAAAGTTTGGAATCCAGGGCAAGGTAAAAAGACCAACCCCTTGACAAAACCAGCCTTTGTTTTTATGAACTACGTCTCTATCTTCAGATGAAGAAAACAGAGTAATAAAAAACCCCGAATGGCTATCAATAAAGAAAAGACCACGAAGACCCGACCCATGACTATTAGCCCATGAAAGAAAAGTTTGAAAAGGGATCGATGAACTAAACTTACCGATGAGAGCCGACTTTCGGAGAAATGAGACCGACTGAGAGAGAACGTGCTTAGGAAAGGTTATCTTGACGGCTGAAGCATTCTCTACCGAAGCCGGATTGGGAATAGGGGTATCCACCTCCTTGAAATTGACCTGTTTTCTTTTCCACACAAGGTGTGCAGGTTTTAACTTGAGGGGTCTTCGTGATCACCTTGACGATCTGCTTCATTATCCCCTTCGGCAAAACAACCCTTGAGTAAAGATTGTTGGGATACAGATGAAGTTGCTTTACAAATGTCAAAAATTGGTTGTTTTTCTTGATGTTTTGACCAATACGCTTTCGAAGGTGGAAGCTTTTTAATAGGTTTTTGAAAAAAAATTCCTGCCCGAATGATTTTTGAATAGACGGGCGGTGGCCTGAGAGTCCTCTGAAATCCTTACGAGCCCCATGGATGTGTGAAGCTCCCTGATCATAGTTGTTGAAGTTCAAATAATTCTGCAGATTACCTTTATCTTTGTGAGGTTGTTTATGAAATGAGTGGGCCTATCTAACAAAAGGTTGATTGAGAAAAGTGTCAGGGATATCTGACTGATTTTGGAGACATGCAAAACGATTCAACCATTGTTTCCCTGGAGGTAAGTCTGAAACCAGTTTGATAAAAGGTTTGTTTCTGAAGATTTTGGCAAAGGGATTGATATATCAAAATTTGAATATTGGACAAATCGGAGGGCACCCTTAGTCTGTCCTTGACGAGCCTACTGAAGATCACTGAAACCTTGCCGCCATCTTCCATTTCCTGCAACCCTGCTACTCCCTGCAGCCCTTCGTTACTATCTTCCCTTTCCTGCAACCCTGCTCTGAAAACCTATGCTATGGACTTGAACATATATTTCATATACTATTTTTATTTTTCAATGTAGCAAAAAAATTCTTATCTTTTATGAGTTACTAGTATTCCAAGATTTTACATGACATCCATGTCTTTGAAATGCAAGATACCTACACAAGTAGATATGGAACATGACTATGGAAATCTCTTGAATTGTGTAGAATGACATACAATACATAGAGAGGATGTGTTCCTTTGCAAAAAAGAGGAACAATGGTTTGTAGTTAGGATAATGAAACATTAAAATTAAACATCATATATATGCAAAGTATTAAAATTGGGTTATTACTTCTTATTGGTAGTATGTTACATTGTAATTGAATCTTAAGGAATTAGACTTGTATCAAGATTTGTAGATAGGGGATAAAAAATTGAGCTTGCAAGAAATGATGGTAGAGTAAATATAAATAATCACTATTATTAAAATTGTGGAGAGAAAATATAGATTGACAATCTATTCTTTCCAATGTAGAATATAAGCGACTTCTAATTGAAATATTTTATAGAAAGGAAATATACATTTTGAGTTAATATTCAAAACCTACCATTTTATGATATATTATTATGTGAATATTTCTTATTGCAAATATGGAAATAAGAAAGCATGTTTCTTGGATTTGTGTTTTCAATTATTAAGTATTTTTCATTTAATACAAAGAATTTAAGTAGGTACTCATCTTAGATTGAGAAAATGGATCATGATTATGTGTGACTTGAACTATTGGTTAGGCCATATGTATCAATTTTAGAATTTTTTTATAAATGATTCATAATGAAATTTATCTCTATACCCATATTCTTTCCAAAAATAGGAAATTATAATCCAAGTAAAAGGTAAGCACTTTTTTGTGTTCTAGGAGAGTTATTTATATGATCACATCTAAAATAGGTTGGACATGAGATCCAAGTAATAGTAATAACATTAATAAGTAAAACATATTACTTAAATTATCCTTTCCTTTTCAAAGTATGGAAAGTAATAGTAATAACATTAATAAGTAAAACATATTACTTAAATTATCCTTTCCTTTTCAAAGTATGGAATATATGCATTTCCCTTGTATTTCAATAGGGTAAACTATCAATAAGTAAAACATATTTTACTTAAATTATCATTTCCTTTTCAAAGTATGAAATATATGCATTCCCTTGTATTTCAACAGGGTAAACTATCAAAGTAGAGGAAGGGTTCTAAAAAGGGAAAAAATAATAGATCAATTACAATTCAACACCTTGTATGCAAAAAAAATCACACACACACACACACACACACACACACACAGAGTAGAGGAAGGGTTCTAAAAAGGGAAAAAATAATAGATCAATTACAATTCAACACCTTGTATGCAAAAAAAATTGGGCACACACACACACACACACACGTTATAATTATGTAGACAATATGTCATAATTAATCATTTTTAAAATTATTGCTTAAGCTAGATTATCAAAATAATAGATCAATTACAATTCAACACCTTGTATGCAAAAAAATTGGGGTCACACACACACACACTATTGTCTACAATTAATCATTTTTAAAATTATTGCTTAAGCTAGATTATCAAAATAATAGATCAATTACAATTCAACAAATAATAGATCAATTACAATTCAACACCTTGTATGCAAAAAAATAAACACACACACACACACAAAAACAAACAAACAAAAAAATAGATCAATTACAATTCAACAAATAATAGATCAATTACAATTCCACACCTTGTATGCAAAAAGACACACACACACACACACACACACATACATTACAATTCAACAAATAATAGATCAATTACAATTCAACACCTTGTATGCAAAAAAATTGGGGACACACACACACACACACACACACCCACACACCTTAAATTAGATTATCAAAATAATAGATCAATTACAATTCAACAAATAATAGATCAATTACAATTCAACACCTTGTATGCAAAAAAATAAAAAAATTCACACACACACACACACACACACACACACACACACACACACACACACACACACACACACACACACACACACACACACACACAATATTACAATTCAACAAATAATAGATCGATTACAATTCAACACCTTGTATGCAAAAAAATTGGGGACACACACACCCACACACCTTAAATTATCATTTCCTTTTATGCAAAAAAATTGGGGTCACACACACACACACACACACACACAATCAATTACAATTACAATTCAACAAATAATAGATCAATTACAATTCAACACCTTGTATGCAAAAAAATTGGGGACACACACACACACACACACACACCCACACACCTTAAATTATCATTTCCTTTTCAAAGTATGGAATATATGCATTCCCTTGTATTTCAACAGGGTAAACTAAACTATCAAAGTAGAGGAAGGGTTCTAAAAAGGGAAAAAATAATAGATCAATTACAATTCAACACCTTGTATGCAAAAAAATTTGGGGACACACACACACACACACATCTTAGTTATAATTATGTAGACAATATGTCATAATTAATCATTTTTAAAATTATTGCTTAAGCTAGATTATCAAAATAATAGATCAATTACAATTCAACAAATAATAGATCAATTACAATTCAACACCTTGTATGCAAAAAAATTGGGGTCACACACACACACAGATCTTAGTTATAATTATGTAGACAATATGTCACTCACTCACACACACACACACACACACACACACACACACACACACACACACAGAGATCTTAGTTCAAATGATAAGTGCAACCATGAAAGGTGGATATGATGATGTGATAAAGGCACTAAAGATGGAGACACGTTCAAATGATAACATGATAATGCCACCTAAAGTGGAGATGCTCCAACTTTTCCTATGTAGTTCCCTACTTAAGCTTAAGTAACATGTAATTAGGACCTAAGTGAAAAATAACCAAGGTAAAACACCTTAATTACACCAACTACACACCAACTGATGTAACTAAATCATGTTTATATAATCTAAAGTGAAAAAGGGATTGCAAATTAGGGGCAAGGAGTATGGTAATGAATGTAAGAGTATTGCAAAGGTTTTCATTAATCCTTCCTCACTGATCATATAAATGGGTTATTTTTGTGGTCTAGGTTATTATTTTAGAAGTCATTTTATAATATAAAAATAAATATTCAACTTGATAATCATACAATTGAATCAAAATGAGATTCATTCAATTATAATCAGATCAACATGTTGAGTGAACAACACACCCAAACTATGTTGATAATCATAATAATTTTGAAAGTGAATATAATGATCTTAGTTAAAAAAACACAATAAAAGACGAATGGGAAATCATATTTAGAATACAATGTGGCAAAATTATAGAAGAATTGAAACATATACTTGGGGTAAAAGAGATATGATTAGGTCAAAAACTGATGAATTAGAAAGTACTATCAATAGATTGCAAGCAATAAGTGTTGAGTGGATTATGACATTCTCAAGCTACTTTTTGGATGGAAGAAATAGCGAAGACATTGAGTTTGTGAGAAAAATGTATAGTTGTAATTTTTTTAATGTGTTGGTTGTATTTTGGTTTTTATGCATATAATCATAATATATTTTTTTGATATGTATAGAAAGTTGGTGTTAACCAAGATCTACTAGTAGAAACCAAACAACAAATCATTAACACACAATTTTAGTCTAATTGATAATCAAAGAATTAACTAAAATTTAAATAGTTTGCTTGCATATATAGGCAAACAAGTGAAGTGAGAAGGTAGAGAACAACTACTGACTACACCTACATAAGTGTGACACTTGAGAGAAAACTGACATGTTCTCACTCAAGTGGCAAGCCAAGATGCAATAGGTTTCTCCAAAAGGAAGTACACATGTCTCAACTAGATGAAGTGAGATAAAAGACTAAAATGCCTAAGTAAACTTAAGCTTATGTGTGAATAGGTCAATCTAGAAAGTGCTAATAACTAACTAGTTACATAATGACACTATTTACACCAACATGGAATCCTTCTTGAGTGTATTTTTAAGATGCTTCTTTGGCATAATTAAAAATATAATGATAAATAAATATAAAAACAAACAAATATTTTTATTTTACTTTCTCATTGATAATATATTATATAGTAATTAATTTTTATTTAATAGAAAATTTATTATTTTTTAACATATAAAGAAATTGATTTTTTTTAAATATATAGTAATATTTACAAATAGAATTACTAAAAAATAAATATGAAAGTACATCACAAATACTATGTCCCTCTTTTTGGACATCTTGATTTTGTCTAAAATCACATATTTTTTAGCAAATATAATTATTTAAACCTTGAGAGGTTCCATTTAAAGCATTAGATCAAATGACCTTAGATAGAACCCCTCTACTTTTAAAACATACCTATAATGAAGCCTCCTTTGCACTTATCAAAATGTTGACAAAAAAATGCTTTTATTTTGCCTTTTTGAGAGATCAAATGAATTCATTTAGAAGTTATATTCTATAAGCATGTAGCTCTTATTATAAGCTAGCCAAAAACTATAATTTTGAATATATTTATTTTTGTTTATTGTGAATGTAGGTTTTTCACCAAACATAAAGGTTTTTATTTCACACATGTAGAAAAATAAGAAAATAGAGAAAAAAAATCTTAAAAATATTTGTTCCCTAGGTATTTATGTTCTCAATTCAATAAAAAAGGAGTTAGTTCAAATCCATACAAAAAAAATTATGTGATATGATATACACCTCTATCTAAATTATAATTACACCAACTTAAAAAAATAGTTAGTAAAAATATATACAACACAAAATAGTTAGTTTAGCTGCTATAGGTGTTAGAAAGTGGATAATTAATTAAAAATGTTGATTCCACTATCCTGATTTGGCCAAAAGTGGGACACATTATTGTGGGCTGACCCATGAAGGCTAATATTCTCGATATGCATGCACCTCTCTCTCACCAATCAAATGAAAAAAAAGCCCCAAATACCCCTAACAATCACCAAACTATCCATAGGATGCTCTCCATCCCAACTGTAGGCCCCCTCACTATTGAATTAGAGGGGCCCCATGTGGGTGGGAGTTATAGCCATAACAATATAATTTACTATATTTTTCAAAGTACAAAAAATAAGAGAATCATGAAAAAAAATTGCAACTTTTCCAAAAGCAAAATTAAATGTTAGAAAAATAAAATATTCCTTCAAATAAAAATTAAGTAAATAATGTAAATAAGTTGAAATTATATTTCTATCTTTAGAGAAATCTATGAAGGATACTGAGAGAAATATTATATAATATACCAATAACAAGTTGAAATTGTCAAATATCATTTTGCCAAACTCAACTTCAACTATGTTTCTAGGGATCTAGCTATTGAATTCAAAATTAATATTTAAAGGCTCTTTTTTCTTTTGGGGGGGGGGGTGGGGGGGGGGGGGTAAATCTTGGGATTTTTAGTCTAACCCAAGTCTAGGGGAGGTCACAAGGGGGACCTCTTCCCTATCAATATATTCAACTAAGAATCCACTTATTCAACTCAAATCAACTTAGAAGCCACAATGGAAATCCAAGGACCACCACTTGAAATTCCAACACTAGATGTCACTTTGGAGATTCGAACATGGATCTCCATCTTGAGAACCTTATAATATGGCATTTTCCATTAGAGCACATCCTCATTGGCAATATTTAAAGGCTCTTTACTAGAAAACTATGTTCTCATAATATCTAACTTGGCAAATATTTATTCTAAAGAGTAAACTCAACTTCAACTATGCTAACCATAATTATGGTTAATGTGTATTAATATTGGGGTAAAGCTCAACCCTAACAATTATAATTTTTATACACCTAATAAAAATGTCCCATTATGGTATCCTTACGTCTAGAAGAGAGGTTGTTATAGGAGAAGGTGATGGTGTTGTTTCAGCTCATTCATTGGTGAGTTAGAGATCCCCCATTGACCTTTGTGGCCAAAGCTAGAGAAAATATCCTTTACGGTCTTCTCATGGGTGTTCAACATTGAGTCCCTTCCATAGGCATAACAAACCTGTTCTTGTGCTTAATCTTCCCCTTCTCTAATTTTTGTATAGGATGCAAATGACAATGCAATATTTTATATCAACAATAGATTGATCTATAGGTTCAAGTACTTTTGCCTTCTCTTTTTTATTTGAACAATCAAGGGTTTTGGATTTTTGGAGATTTCTCATGGCACATAATATCAAGCTATACCCTTGTTCTAGATAATTTAATATTGCATCAAATCAATCGATTGAGGATTGAGAGGTGGATTTTGGATGTGGGGTTAGCATTCTCTATCACTTAGAGCTTAATTCCCTTCCTTCCACTTGTTTATTGAAACCTTCAAAGTCTTTCTCAATTGGGTTATACTTCTTAATCTCCCTCTTTATAATTTCTAAAGTGACACATGTCTTGAAGCCATTAACAATGCTATTGGTCAATTTTTGAAGGTGGATTTCGTTTCTTAAAATTTTGGGAGCATTACTTATGCTAAATTTTGGTCAACATCATCTCCAAGGCTCTATAGACATACTATTATGATTGTGGAAGATAATCCTTAGACCAATTGATTTTTATGAAGATCTTCCCTTTTTTTGCAGATAATGTTTTTCTATTAGGCACCTTGCTTTTAATTGTCCTCACTCTCAATGGTGGGCTTGACTACTTGGTGGTGAAATAACCTTCCTAGATGCTTGAATGTTGGCATTTTTTTTACTTTTCAAGATGGTAATTTTCCTAAGATGGATCCTGATGTGGCCATGGTGGTCCTTCTTCCTATGCAAGATCCCAATATGCTCAGTGAGGTTTTGATGATAAATACAATTCTTGCTAGGAATTATTCTTTTGGTTTGGGTGTAGATGCTCATTCAGCATTGCCTTTGAATTATGTGGACTTTCCAATTTTTGTTGTTAGACATTTTCTCTCATCGCTAATGGCATGTTAGGTTGAGGCAACAATGGAGGAGTGCCCTTCTCTTTCTCTTTGATCTAAGAATTTGGATAATGATGTTTCTTGGATTTCAATTTAAAGAAAGAATATAGGTCTTCTAGTTCAATTACCCATTTTAAGGGTATGCAAATTGCTAGATTATGGTTTGGCATTGTGTAAAATGTTATCATCTTTTTCATTTGTGGGTGATTAAAGTTATTTGTAGGGCTTTTGAGATGCCTTTAAAACTTAAAACATTATTTCATGAATTTTGTTTTGTTTGACAATTTAACTACACGTGTTGTGTGTGTCCCTTTTAGCTATTTCATTTCTTATATAATTCATTTAAACGACTAAATATGCTATTTTATTCTAATAAAAAAATATGTCACCTTAAGAAAAAACTATAGACATAATACATGATTGATTTTAATTAATAAGTAATGGCAACACCCTATAGCCTCTATGATAATAACTACCAATTATACCTTTGTGTGCAATGGGGTACGCCGAAAAAGGTGTGGAAGGTTAACTAAGGAAAAATTTGGTATATTTTTTGCATACATTTTTGTAGTACATGAGGTCAATTAGTAGGTCATTGAATTTTTGTTTTTTTTGGTGCAACAAAGGTCTTAATGGAGAAGTGATAGCTTCAACTCAACTATGCATCCACTTTATAGGGATCCAAACATGGTTGAAAGAAAAACTATGAATCAAGAAGATAATAAGGTTCCATTACCAATATCATCATGCTATGTTTGCAATTGGAAGGGAGAGTGAGAGAGCTAGGGATATAAAGAGGGGGGGAGGAGAGTGAAAGGGGTAAGGAGATAGAGATTGGTGATGGAGATGGAGGCGATGGATATATGGAGAGGAGAGGGAAAGATAAAGTGAGAGGAGAGAGAGAGAGAGAGAGAGAGAGAGAGAGAGAGAGAGAGAGAGAGAGAGGGAGATATATAGAAGTAGAGAAAGATATATAGAGGTAGAGAGATATGGAGAGATAATGAAATGTAGATATAGGGAGAAACAAAAGAATAAATATGGAGAGATAGAGAGGCAAACATATATAGATATAAAAGTCTAGGGAGAGGGAGACATATCTAGAGTTAGACAAGGAGAGAGGAAGACATAGGTAGAGATAATGATAGA
Source organism: Cryptomeria japonica (assembly GCF_030272615.1). Lineage (NCBI taxonomy): Eukaryota > Viridiplantae > Streptophyta > Pinopsida > Cupressales > Cupressaceae > Cryptomeria > Cryptomeria japonica. Next base: position 2,315,120 of record NW_026728839.1, read on the forward strand.
ATGGGAGAGGAAGATGAAGGCAAATAGATAGAGAGATAAAGATAGGAAGACGAAGAGACAAAGATAAAAATAGATAGGGAGATAGAGAGGGATATAGAGAGAAATATAGAGATATAGAAGAAGAGGGAGAGGGAGAGAGAGAGAGAGACAAGGAGACCAACAAATCTCTCTATTAAACCATAATTTTAATTAAATTGAATACAAATTTTCAATAATTTCTTTCTCTAAAGAATGTAAATTCTATTGAACTTTTAAATCTAAACATAAACTTAAACTATCATTTTTTTTTGTTAAACAATATTGAAATTACAATAAAAGTCAATGGACCTTTAATTAGAAGATGAATGATTCAAAATGAGTCCACATAGAAGTCTTGCTAGGTACAAGACCCCACATCATAAGAAATATTGTGAGAATCATATTCCAAAAGACTTTGACAAAAGAAATACCCCTCAAATATTAAAATTCTTAAAAAAATACAATAAATATCTAAATTATAAAAAATAAAATAGAATTGTTTATCAAAGACAAACGTTACCTATTCTTTCCAATTATTAGTTTTTTTTTTTCTTCTTTGACCACTTTTTCTTATATATTGAAAAAAAAAGACTAGAAACTATAATAAAGCCAACAATCATGAAATTGTAATTAAGCCAAGACAAAAATTAACATACAAAATTTTCTTAAAGAAAGAAATATGATGCACAGCAAATTGTAGATCATACAGTTTTTTGAAACAGTCCAAGAATTGAGGATCTGGGCGGTGCCTTTCTAAATTATAGGCGTCCATTTTTAGTATATATATATATATTTAACAGTCCAAACTCATGTCATTCCACTCCACGTCACAGCACGTTACGGTATCTGTGGATTGTGAATGGAATCTGACGTCACAATTCCACCCATAAAACCGAAAACAAACCAGTCGCCCCAAAAACGGAGTTAAAAAGGCAGAGAGGAATAATGGAGGGAGCAAGACCTAGGCTAAAAATGTCTTCTCAACGAGACTCGACATAATTCCAGTCAGCCCAATCGACGGCCCAAATACAATAAAAAAATACGATTTATTTGTTGATTGGGAACACCACCACAACTTACTGCAGTTCTGACTGTTTACGCAGGTGATTTGATTATAGAGCAGATCCTGCGTACCTTGAAAAGATTTCCCCCATTCTTAGTGAGTTTTCAGACAGCAGATTAAGTTTTCGTATTTATCTCAAATATAACACCATTCATTTAGACAAATTTCAACGTGACTGGGGACTATTATTTTAACTTTCATTATGGATTCACTTTATCACATTGCCACATTTTCCCAGTTGAAAATTAAAATACAAGCCATACATAGATAGCCATGAAATAATAAATAAAAATTCTCGAAAAGCATGGGGAAAGTGGGACACTTACCCTCCAGTTATATCCATGGACCATCCTGAACGCTTACAGATGTCTCGAAGGGCACGCTTCCACCCGTCAATCTCTTCTCCCCGGTATCGATCTGAATGGCCATAATACTTAAGAAATGATCGGTTATAAGGACTGGAGCCATTTTCAGGGTATCTAACATGAGTTGGTTCCACATGATAGAACAAAGGAATAATCAAGCCAGGGGAGTTCAACATGGCAGCGGCCTCCTTGAGACACCAAGCCGAGTCTGCATAGCCTTTGGAAAATATGGGAATTCGTATGGCACTGCTTTCGATTGCTCTTTCCAAGCTCAACTCAATTATTTCCCCCTTTTCCAATTTGTCACTGTCTAAGAAGACATTCAGTCCCGCTGCGGAGAGAGCTTGAAAGAGATGATCAACGAGAGACTTTCTCACATCTGGTCCTCTGAAACTCAGAAACACATGATACCTCTTACTGCTGTGGAAGGGAAGTTTAGTTGTGGGAGGCTTGTATTGGACAAATGGGGGCACTGAGGATCCAGAAGAAGTAGATGTGGATGGTGGAAAATCTTCAAGCTGTAAGAGCGTGCTGGTGTTAGAAGTAGATGCCATGAAACTGGACTGAACAGAAGACATTGTGGATTCAGTATAAGTAGATGTAGATAGTGCAAAATTTTGAAGCTTTGGGCGAGTGGTAGGGTTAGAAGTAGATGCCATCAAAATGGAATGAACTGAACACCAGAGAAAAAGAGTGGAAGATGAAGCAACTGAATAAATGGGCGAAGGATATAAACGCATAGACAGCCTGGCTTTGCGTAGGAAAGCGCGTGAAAGAAACGGTGAAGCATCACCGACAATGAGTCGTTGGGGGATGTGAGAGGTGGAGCCCACTCTCATTCACTCCGTAATTAAAGGCATCTACTTCTTAGGGAGGAGTGTCAGTGCAAGTCTTTTTGGGGATGTGAGAGGTGGAGTCCACTCCTACTCCGCAAGGAAAAACATGTGGTCTGAGTAAGGGAGGACGCTTCGTACAAAGTTCTACTATCACAAGTCTTTGCAGATGTGAGAGGTGGAGCCCACTCCTACTCTCTCTGAAATGAAAAGCACATGGTCTTTAGTACACATTCTAACATCATTAATTTTTAAGCCGATAGGCTTTTAGTGGGGATGTTTGCCCCCAAAGTGCAAGACAATCCGATGGGATGTTTGTCGATGGCCGGAATCTTTTCCTCGCGGCATTGTGACGTATTTGCAAGTGTCGATCGGCACGCATCTCCTAGTGTTGATGTGTTGCTTGCTTTGGCCTTGGTCCGTGCGCATGCATGTCGAAGTTGTTTATGGTCGTCGGCTAACCCTAATACGTATTTGCCTTTGTTCGTTGTCTGAAGTGTTTTGGTTTGCAAGTTTTGTGCTAAGGTTTGATTTAGTTGTCGAGTTAGGTTTAGTGCTCTGATTTACCGTTTCTAATCTATCAAGGGATTCTTTCGTCAACATCTTAAGCAGGCTCCGAGTGCAAGTATGTTTGTAGAATTGATCGTTTTGATTTTGCAATGTTTTATGATGATTTTTAGGGCTATTGCGTTTTTGTTTTATTGTCCTTAGATTTTGTTTCCGTCTCCTTGCAGGGTTATTTCCTCTCATTTGTTGCTTTCTGTCTGTGAAGGTGCTTTGGGATTCTTGATGTTGTTTGAGAGTTTGTGGGCGTGAATGCTTTCACTCTGCAAGGCAAGTGTTCATTTTTATACTTTTTAGAGTAATTGCGTTTTTGTTATACTCTGCTTATAATTTTTTTTCGTCTGCTTGCAGGGTTATTTCCTCTCATTTGTTGGTTTCTGTTTGTGAAGGTGTTTTAGGATTATTGGTGTTGTTTAAGAGTTTGTGGTAGTGAATGCTTTCACTCTGCAAGGCAAGTGTTCACTTTTTTAGTTCTTTTACAATTTCCCAGGTTACGAGTGCAGGTATGTTTTCTGATCATTGAATATCCTTTGTTTTTAGGGTTATTGCGTTTTCGTTATACTGTCGTTAGATTTTGTTTTGCTTTTAATTTGTTGCTCTCTGTAGGTTATTGCTCTTTCTTAATCCTATTAATTTGCAGGGTTATTGTTGTTGTTTTACACTTTCTGGTCGTGAACCCTTTTGCTCTGCAAGGCAAGTGTTAACCTTTTGAATTCTTCTTTTACAATTTCACTTCGTTTATAGGTCTTTCACGTTTAATGTTTTGTTGTGATTGGCTTTTGCTTGCAGGTTCACAGTGGTTTTACGTTTTAGGGTTCTGTTTGGGTTGACCTCCTACAGTGTAATTCTATTTTCCTGCATGAGATTGACGTTGTGTTACACTTATCTATTATCCCTTATACTCTGCAAGGTAAGATCCTTTTCGAAGATTCACAAGTAAGGAAATTTTATATTTCTAAATTCTGCTTTTACTATCCTTCTTGATATTTGTATAGGGTTTATGTTGTGCAAAATATGTCAAATGTATTTGAACTTAGCTTTTGCCCAGACATTTATGGATTATCATATCACTATTATTTTGGTGTCATTAGATTTTCTTAGCAGGTTGCTAGTGCTTATAAGTTATCAAGTCGAGTTTGGGTGATATCCCAACAGTTTAGTCCTATTTGTCTGCACGATTCTGACCTTGTGTAATGCTTTTAAAAAATATTTTACCCAGTCCAAGCAAACCTTTGTTTGAATAAATCCATTCTGAAATTTATAGCCTTTACAGACAAAAGGCTATTTACCTTGCAGAGTAAAAGGCTTCATGTCCAGAAAGTCACTAATCACATCAATAACCCTGCGAATTAATGGCAATAGGGAACACCCACAAAAAACACAACTTATAATCTATAAGTACCAAAAAATTGCATAACACGAAAAGAAAATTTGATGACAGTATAACAAATACTCAATAATGCTAGCAATTAATGGTATCCAATGAGAAGAAAATAATAAACCTAGGCGGCAATGTAGCACACTCTTACAGTGTTGTAAAGCTTGTAGAATATCCCACAATTATACCTAACACTGTAATGCCATTGATGTGTATGGTTCTCACCTTGTGTTTAGTTTATTATACAGGACACATACCTTCACACTAATGACATTACAGTGTTGGAAGTTAGCAAACACCTTACCCTTAAATGTAAAACCAATAGCAACTTGAAAATATCAAACCATCATAATGAGAAAATCTAATGAGAGTCAAATTGAATCTTATTGATATAAAATATATAGTATCATCTTAAAGCTGTGAGGAATAGATTGGATTGTACACTGTTCTTATAGCCATAACTGCAACAAAGGCATAGAAATATTTTTTTAGTGTTATAACACCTTAGAAAAGGCCAGAACCATGCAGATTAACAACATTAAAATGATTTGAGATTTTAGGATTTTGTTTAGGTTAATACCCAACACTATAATGCCATTGATGGGTATGGTTCTCACCTTGTGTTTAGCTTATTATACAGAACACATACCTTCACACTAATGACATTACAATGTTGGAAGTTAATAAACACCTAACCCTTAAATGTAAAACCAATAGCAACTTAAAAATATGAAACCATCATAATGAGAAAATGTAATGAGAGTCAAATATATGGTGATGCTCTGCGAAATACACAATGTCAGACTAAAACATGTGGTCGTATAACACACAAAAACAACAAGAAACAAGGATCAAAGTTAGTGTTATTCAACCAAAAACTAATCTAAGTAGGCATATCAAAAGAGACACTAAAAACATGCTAAAATATTTAACTATGAAAACAAATATCACAAGGCATCTCCAAATGCCTTCTAACATGCTCTTAGCTCCTTCTCCTTTGTTTCTCTCCTTTCCAAATTCCAAATTAGTGTAGCTCTCAATAGCTTTTTGCTCTATGGATGCCTTATGGAGAATCAAGATTATAGATGATTACTCTAAATGCTATGCAAGTATGAATAAGCTAGAAATGAGATTATTATCTAATCTAGTGTTGATTTTAATCCAAAAGAGTGAATATGAGTAAGATATGCTAAATGCTCTCTACAATTCTCTATAACTTAGATGCATACAAGTTTTCAGAATTATGACTATGAATGCTAAATGCTTGAGGATTTGAAAATGAGGAATGTGAGCTCTATTTATAGGAAAAATGGAGCAATGGATGGTTGAGATTGATTAATCTCAACAAGGGTCGGGATTGAATGATATTCAATCCATGTGAAGGCTTTCAACCCAATCCCAAGATGACAAGTGTCAACATGAGAGGGGTTGAGAGGAGAGGGAATAAGCATTAAATGCTTGACATGATCTGAGAGTTAACTTAGGAGTTAAGGTCAAGGTTGGGTTGAGTGAATAAATTCTTTATTCAAAGAATAAAGCTTTTATCCAATGGATAAACTTTTGTGCAAAGGTTAAAGGGATAACCATGGTCAAAGCAATAAATGCTTGAGGAGACACATGGGTCACATGAGGGTTGAGTTAAGGGCTAACTATAAATGGTCATGTAAGAGCTATACGTGGTTTGGAAGACTTTGGAGGTTAATTTGTTGAACACACAAAGCATTTAATATTTTTTCAAAGACTTTGAAGTCTTTGAGAAGTGACTCCAAGTTGCTTAGGAATGTGACAATATTTAGGAGATGGATTAGGTTAATTAGGAAGGGTTTAGAAGAATCTAGAAGGGAATTTAGGAATGCAAGTGGGTTTGGTGGGTGAGGGAGAATAGGATTTTAATTAAAATAAAATTCATTTATTTCAAAATAGGTGCAAGTTGCATTTGTAGGAAAATGCAAGTGGGGAGGGATAAAGGATTTAAATAAATATTTTATTTAATTTATTTAAAAGAGGAAAAGGGTTAAATGAAATAAATATGATTTAATCATTTAATTGATTGTGAATTTGGTTTAATGAATTAATTAAAATAAATTGAATAATTTATTTAATTAATAAAAGAATGTTTGAAGATGAATTAATTAGATATTAATTTAATTAATTGATGGCTAGTTGGTTTTTAATCAAATAAATAGCACATATTCATTTACTTAAACTAGACAGATTTATGTGACTACATTTGCCCCTTTTTGAGACGGTGCGATTTATCGCGTCGTTTCAAAGAAAGAAAAATAGGTGTGAAAAAATATGCCCCATAAATGTTAATTTAGTGGGTGGTATGCCCCATTGAGTGATGGGCCGAAAATTTCAAAAAATCGGGCGATCTCTCGAAAAAGAATGAAAATTGGCAGGGTGGTAGAAGAGAAGAATTTAGTAATATTGGTGAAAAATAGAAGAAATTGGAGTGAATGCGGAGAAACATCAAGCCAGTGAGTACCCTTAGGTCATGCAGGAGATACAAAGCAAATGTGGTGTTGATGCTATATAATTGATCAAAATTTGGTTGGACAATCTAGTGCAATCGATTTAATTGCCCTAGTCGAGTCAAAGCATGACAGTTGATGTCAGTTGGTCACTTGGACAGGATAAAGTCCGAGTAAGTGAATCAAAGTGACTTGATGTGACTTAGACAATTGATGTAATTGCCCAATGAAGTCAAGGTATATGAAGCAAAATACTCATTGAGACTTAGACAATTGATGTAATTGTCTGTTATGATTGTGTTTGATTGGTTGATTAATTGATAGTGTGTGCGTGTGATGGATGGTTGTGGGGAATCATGGCAGACTCGTTGAGACTAGGTCATTATGAGAAATGCCTGTTGTAGTCTAGGATTACCATGATCGATTACCTGTTGAGACCCGAAGATACTTGATCAGAGTTTTTGTTGATAGTCTAGGGGTGTGTGTGTCGATGTACTTGTGCAGACAGAGTAACATGCTTAATTGGGTTGACTTAGGATGGGAAACACAACCCGTCCCATTTAGAGATGGATGGTGATGAACGTGGCTTGATTAGGTTGATGGGAAACGATGAAGGGATTATGATTATGACGAAGATAGAGAGGGTGAGGGGGGGATTCAATGTTAGATAGAAGATATGAAGGACCTATGACTCATTCCTATGGAAGAAGAGGAAAATAGAGTATGCATTGTTATGACTATGTATGCATGATATGCAGCTATTATGAATGTATGGATGGGTGGAATGCAACGAAATGCAATATATATAGATGAGATGAAATGACGATCCATAGTGCTTTATTTTCATCATTGAGCTTTAAAATGTTGTAAGAAAATACAAGCAACTTGACATAATGATTCAAGATGACCTGAGTATTCCTTACATGGATTTTGATATAGCAAGTTAATACAAGCAACTTGATATAATGGATCAAGTTGACCTGAGTATTGCTTGCGGAACAGACAAGGATTATCTCCTTTCATGCATGACTTGGAACGTCCTCCTTGATCTTTTGCCGATCATATCCCCAGACAAGTTCATACCGTAGTAAAGGATAAACCATTATCGAGCTTGGATGAGGCAGTAGGAACCAAAGATGGAGCATTGTACCTGCAAGCAAACAACATATATAAAGAATAAAGAATATGGATCCTCGATAATGGTTCATGCTCATATGGTCGAGGTATATGTTGTAGTCATCAAACTGTAGTGATCTATGACTGTATTTTGCCTATGATCATGTAGCTTAGTGAACTTCCCACGTAGACACCATTAGTACATGCCCCAAAACTTCATCGGAATAATTTGCAAAAGATAAACAAACAAAACGATACTTAGGAACCATCTCGACCACTCTAATCACTTGTGGATATCCCAGAGTAGCGTAGGAACCTAAAATAAATGAATAAATAACTAACCAAACAGACCAAGTATTTGATAGCTTAAACAAAATTTTCTTGTCAAAGAAAATGTCATCTTGTCATTGTTTTGGTAACGAAGGATGCATCCTTGCTAAGACAGTTGGCATGTCGATATTGATTGTTTGGTTGATGTGATAAGTGATCATCATTTGAGTATCTCAAAAAGTTTGTTTGATATCTGCTTGGACGCATATGTACAAGGAGTTGCCATGTTTTTGATTGATTTTTGATGTTTTTATGATGTTTTTTGGATTTTGTGAGTGTTTTTGAATGTTTTTGGTATTTTGTGATTATTTTGAATGTTTTTGTATCTTGTGAGACAGTTTTGAATGTTTTTGTATTTTGTGAGACAATTTTGAATGTTTTTGTATTTTGTGAGATAATTTTGAATGTTTTTGGTATTTTGTGAGACAATTTTGAATGGTTTTGGTATTTTGTGAGACGGTTTTGAATGAAGAACTCAATGGATCACAAGTAATGTAGAATCCACTTCCATTAATAGATTAAGGGCATTGCCCCCAGTTTAGACATGACTATAAAAAAGCGGGATACAAGACGCATGAAGTACTATCCTTGATTGCAGATCAATAACAAGCCATGGTTTTGATGGATGGATGTGTGGATGCAATGAATGTGATTGTAACAAGTCTAAAAGATAATGGAGCTATAGCCTTTACGAGTGGCGCCTATTTGCTATGTTTTCACCATCGCACTTACTCAAGGTGCCACCGAAGTGGTTGTTCACCGTTTGGATGCATGATTTTTCTTTACTATTTTGATGTTTTTGTATTTTCTTCAGGACATTTTTCTGAATGTTTTTGGTGTTTTTTCGATATGTATGGGAGCCTGATGCTCTGTACAACTTATGTATAAAACCTTTTGAGGTGCATGTTGTTGATCGGATCTACTAGCGGTTCTCCTTCTGAAGTGGCCAATTGATATGCCCCGGACCCAAATACAGCAGTGATAACATATGGACCCAGCTAATTTGATTCAAACTTGCCCTGATGTTCTCATTTGGGTTGGTTACGAGGATTTTCTTGAAGAACAAGATCACCTACCTCGAATGTGCGAGGTCTAACTCAGTGATTGTAGCTTCTACTCATGCCCTGTTGATAGACTTTGAGGTGATTGTATGCAACTTGTCGTTTCTCATCAAGTAGCTCTAAGTCTTGAAGACATGATACTCTGTATGCTTCATCATCTATCAAATTATGCAGGGAAACTCGTAGTGATGGTATCTCAACCTCAATAGGTAAGATAGCTTTGCTCCATAGGTCAATAAGTAGGGAGTTGCGCCTGTAGGGGTTTGAATACTAGTTCGATACGCCCTTAATGATGGATTCAATTGAACATGCCAATCACGACTGACATCATTGACTGTTTTCTTGAGGATTCTCAATATGTTCTTGTTGGATGCTTCAGCCTGACCATTTCCCTGTGGGTAATAGGGAGTGGAAAAGCGGTGTTGGAAGTGAAACTTCTCACAAAGCTCACGAACATCTTGATTTTTGAAAGGAAGATCGTTATCTATGATGATGGACATGGGTACACCATACCGACAGATGATGTAATTAAGGATGAATGAGGCAATCTGCTTGCCGGTGACTTGGGTAAGTGGAACAACTTCGATCCACTTTGTGATGTATTCGGTGGCGGTAATAATGAATTTGTGGCTGTTGGATGAAGATGGATAGATTTTACCCACAAGATCAAGGCCCCATTGACAAAAAGGCCATGGTGTTGTGATTGGTTGCAATTCTTGTGCTGGTGCATGTATCAGGTCTCCATGAACTTGGCATTTCTTGCACTTTCTAACAAAGTAGTGGGAGTCCTTTTCCATGGATGGCCAATAGTATCCAGTGCGCATGAGTTTCTTGGCTAGTGACGGACCACTTGCATGAGTTCCACAAATTCCTTCATGTACCTCTTCCAAGGCCTTTGTTATCTCATCCTGTTCCAGACATCGAAGGAGAGTACCATCAAGACTACATCGGTATAGGATTTCAGCAATAATGGTATATCGAGCGGTTTGGCGAATAAAGGTTTTGCGTTGGTTATTCGATTGATCAGGAGGAAGTGTGTGATCATGGAGATAGGTGTAGAACTCACTGTACCATGGGGATTCAGAACCGACAAGGTGACATATTATCTCAGATTCAGGGATATCATAAGCAGGAATCCAAAGCTGTTCTACCAAAAACTCGTAGCGTGTTGAATTCTGTGGAAGATCTAGGAGAGATGCGATGGTAGCCATAGCGTCAGCAGCTTGATTATGATCTCTAGGTATCTGCTCAAAGGTGATAATAGTAAATGATGCCTTTAGACTGTCCACCATTTGTTTGTACGACATGAGTTTATCATCTTTAGTTTGATATTCATCAGTGGCTTGTCGAATGACTGGTTGGGAGTCGTCATATACTTGTAGTTCTTGTAACTTCCATTGTATGGCTAGTCTAAGTCCTGTGATCAAGGCCTCATATTCAACTATGTTGTTTGTGCATGGAAATGTGAGCCTGTAAGACTTCGGGATGGTGTCACCTTGAGGTGTAATAAACAGAATGCCTGCCCCCGAGCCATGCCTAGTGTATGAACCATCAAAGTATAGTTTCCATGGTTGTGTGGCTGTGATCATGTATATCTCCTCATCTGGAAAATTGGAAAGAGGATGATCTCCTATGAGAGGTGCACTGGTCAACTGATCTACAATAACTTGACCCTTGATAGCCTTACGGTCTACATACTCGATGTCAAATTCACTTAGAATCATCACCCATTTGGCCAAATGGCTTGTCAATGCTGCTTTGTTGAGTAAGTACTTTAGTGGATCAATCTTTGCAATTAGCTATACTTTATGTGTCAATAGATAGTACCTTAGTTTGGTGGCTGCCGAGATTACTGCTAGGCAAGCTTGCTCAATAGGTGTGTAATTGAGTTCATAGCCAACCAGTGTGCGAGAGATGTAGTAAATGTAATGCCCCGCTATGAAACCCCGAAGGGATAAAGCTAAGACACAAGAATAGAGTGCAATAATTTTTAAAAAAAAAGTTAAACACAACACAATGATACAATGAGATACCAAAGTTCAAATTATACAACGAAAGACATCAACTAACACCTAAAGAGTTTCCCAACGTGATTACTTAACTCACATTTCACTTAACTCACACTAATAAATCCAATAAGTTGATTATCTTATAACGAGATAATGCTTAAACAAGGATAATTTCTTTCAAAAGATGAAAATAAAAAATCACAAGATAAGGTTCATCCATTAAGATTTATCTATACCCTTCATTCATACTTTTCATTAAAATAAAAGTCATGCATCTAATTTAACAACACACTTGAATTTCATCATAACTAATGAGTTCTTTCCATGCATACTTAATCTCATTATCAATAACTGAATGCATTCTATTGTTCTAATTTACATTCTATCACGATCCAATTTACTGCATTTAAAAGACAACTGCATACATGCATTTATGATTAATTCCATCTTATCCACTTATATGTATTCTAACATATGCCATTCATACATGATAAAACTGAAAAAGGAAACATAAGAGAATAAGCATCACATAACACCAAAATGATCTCAGAGTTCACCCCCAGAGGGCTACATCTCTGGGTCTGCTCAACTGCAAGACCCCTCTGGTAATTAATAAAGTTAAAAATACATGAGGTTCTCATTATTTACAATCTTGCCATCAAGGAGAACATAACCAATATACAAACGACCACATCGGTCAATAAATACATAAACGATCCCTGAAAAAGAAAGGATCCAACTGAACATAATCAAGCAAATACAAAGGTCCACTGGAGCATCAACAAAACTAAGTCATCACCACCCAAGGTCTAACATGAAACCAGGTACTCACAAGGGCATAAACAACATGACGACTCCACAAAAGTGCTCCTAACAAGACAATACAACAACACACTAGCGAGCATAGGGACAAGTGTCATCACACAACCTGGTATGGCTACCCTTGCAGTGCAGGTCTTCATAGGTTCCAGCCCCATACATTGGGTTACCCTGGCAACCTAATCCGAACCTCTGGCCCATCCAAGCATCATGTGGACCCACACATCCTTTCGTGAAGACAAGGATGATGGTTTGCCATTTCAGGCCTTCTCACAGTATGTCGAGTCTGTGTTAGCACTCGTCCCATGTGTGAGGCACAATTATCTTACTTAGAGATTAACATTCTAATCTACTATTATGTTATCACTTATTAGACTCAATTTCGATGGGTTACCCAACAGCCACTTTGGGCGCGACCCCCAATCGAAAGCCACTTTCCCATACGACACTAGACTATACTCAAGCAACCTCAGAAACCAAGGAACACACATGGTCAAGCAAACAGAGTTCAAAAAGGAGGGAACAACCATTTGGTGAAACACAACTCAATAGAGGTACACTTATTGACGGTACTCTAACCAGAGACCTGACCAACTATGTTCAACCACGAATCATCATTCGACACCTGCATAAAGGATATGACCAATTACGACACCACCTCAAATCAATAGAAAAACTCGAGCCCGAAGACTGAAACAGGTACCCCAAATCAATCCATATGACAGGGTCCAATCAAACAAAGCACGACTTGCCATTACTTAAGCAAAAGAGAAAACAAAAATTAAACTTGCATAGGCAACAATTGGCAAATACAATCTTTTCTCATATTGATTTAAACATTAAATGTCGATCAAGTTTTCTAAATGATCTAAGTTTGACTGTAGTTACCCACCTTATCCAGGTACATTTTGTTCTTGGTTTTCTAACTCTCTAAGGTTCATTGCATCGAACATACATAAATACACCATTATGAGTTCTTAAACCAAGTTCACAATAATATAATTAAATAACCATTAACTAACTAATTATGAAATTACTCTACGAATAAAACATCATTGTCATGTTGGTTCGAAAATATTTGCCCAAGTTCACCTTCCTAGAACCAGGTTAAACTTTTTCGATTAAGGAAATATACATTTAAAAGGACCAAAAAAATAGGCAAGCTTTTCCCAAATCCACAAAATTACTTCCTTACGAACATAAAGAAAAATACCAAAATTAACTATTAATTAATGTCTATATTTATTAATCCGCGATTAATAAAATATAAACAATTAATAATTAATAACAAAACAACAAATTAAGTATCTAATTAGAAAAATATGCATTAATAATAAAATACAATTTTGAAAATTAATAAATGTATATTGGCACTTATACAATTAATTAATTACAAAATAATCATAATTTATTAATTGAATGCCATATTTAAACTTTATTAAAACTTAATTTTAAAAAAAATTACATTTAATAATATTAAATTATTATTAAATATATATTTTTTATTAAAAAAAATATATTAAAAAAAACACTTTTTAACGAAAAGAATATAAGTATGGGGGGAGGGTACCCACGTGGGCCCCCCCTTGGTAGCTCACGCTGCCCTTAGGCAGCGCTGCTACCTAAAGGTAGCAGGGGTTGTCCTTAGGCAACGCTGCTACCCAAAGGTAGCAGTCGCTACCAAGGGCAGTAATGCTACCCCAGGGAGCACGCAATAGCCCTCCACGTGGTGGGGGAAACTCTGCCATGTGGGAGGGTATGTTATATATATATATATATATATATATATATATATATATATATATATATATATATATATATATATATATATATATATATATATATATATATATATATATATATATATATTAATAAATTTGTTGTTACTAATTTAATCAGAATACAGCAAAATACAGTCTCAGCAGAGACTAAAAAGAAAATTAATTTAATATATATGTATTTTTCTTTTCCATTTAGAAAACTATGAGCTTTCCAATATTGGCAATTTCACATACCCAGATTCGGAAAAGGGAAAATTTCTCTAAAGCCAACAACATATTGGCCAAATAAAATTGATTAACATCCATATATCCAACCACGGGCAGATATCTCTGATTAAAACTTGAATTTGAAAGCATTAATTTAGAATTTTATCAAATTTTCATTGTAACCAACCAATCTCAAGTTTATTTTGATTTTAAAACAATCAGAGCAACCATAATCTAAACTTGGAATGGAAACAGAACAAGAGGGGATTGGATTGGAATTAAAATTACATCTGTTTCATTTCCTCCAAATATATGAGATTTTTTAATCTTCACAAACATAATTCTTCAAAAATCCAAAACAAAATCTTTAAAACAAGAAGCTAATGAAATAAACCAGAGGCCTACCTGGCTCAACAATCCTGGCAAGATTGAAGAAGAGTCCAATTCTCCAGCTCAAGAAATTATTTCTCCTCCCAAAACCCCCAAATTTTTCCATCCCAAAATATTTTCCAAAAATATTTTTCCCAAAAAAATCAATCTCCCAAAATAATTTTCAAACCTAGGTTAAATGGGAGAAGTTTGACCAAATTTTTTATTTTTGGATTTAAATTTTTTATTTTAAATAAATCACAAAAATCATTCTTTTAAACTATATCCATAAATTAAACTTGTTTTTCAATTTAAAATTGATTTTCTCAAATAACTGAAATTAACCTTTCTATTCCAAAATGCTAACAAGATTAAATTAATTCTATTTCAATTAAATTTAAATCTTTCTTTTCATAAGCATAAACAGAATACATTTAATATTTAAATTTAACCATTTAAACGAACTTGCTACCAAACTGAATCGAGCAATTCAATTAACGATAAAAAGGGAGCATATTTAATTTAGTCCCCAAATAAACTAATGTGTAAACACACATTAAATCAAATTAAAGATAAGGATTAATTACTCGATTTAACCACACACACAACACGCAACTCAAGAAAGTCAAACGAACAGACAACCCGCAAACCCAACCAAAGGGAATACCAACGACGACCGACTACGCTCACTTGAGCACGACTATGGTCAAACGAGGGTCTTACGACCACCTAATCTAACTCTAAGGATCAAAGAGGTACACTCAAACCTGCAATTTCAGGTGGAGACGAACCTCGCACCCATACGACACTGTACCTAAAATCTCCTGTAACCAAGAGTCATTCATGCATACATATATAAATTTAATGAAAGTGTTAGCCCGAGATTAATAACACGAAATAGGAAAACTAATCAACTTGCATACCAACTAGTGCGAAAACCACATTAACAGATATGCACTAAATCAAAACATTTGACTATAACATTATTTTATGATAAACTAACCAAGGTCACACTGAGATTTAGAAATTGATTAGGGCAGGGGTACTACAGTAAACAATACATTCTTTGCCTTCTGCATTGTGTTGTGCCAATAGTACACCCAACATTGTATTAGTTGCTGAAATATCGAGTAATAGAGGCTTACTCGGTCCAGTGGGATCAAGAATGGTGTATTCATGAGATAATAAGTGATATCAGCCATTGTGATATCACGTTCAATGTTGTGTGAGTAATGTGCCAGGAACTTTTGGATGAGTTCTTCAAATGTCCTAATGCCACCTGGTAATCAGGAAAACTATGATGTAGTTGTTCCTCCCAAGCTTTGGGGAAAAAGGCGCATTAGGTACATATCTTCGTATGCCACTTCGAGGCAAGCTAAATGGAATTCTCGAACACGATCACAAGGATCTCCTTTTCCTCTATATTTTCCAAACTTGGGTGTTTCGAAACCTCATGGAAAAGGTGGCATATGAAGATTCCTATCAAAGGGATAGGGACAAATGTCATTGAGTGAAAACTGATTAGTTTTCACGCCACTATGAAGTTGTTGGGCGAGATTTTCAACTTGTTGCCGCAATATGTCTATTTCATTTGGAGGAGGAGGAGGTGGTGGATTACCTTGATGAAGGTTGTATCTAATGGGATATTGTCATCTTTCATCCTCATTATGACTTTGGCGTTCTGATGCTTGTCTTAGTTGTGCAATATCAAAGTCAAAAGGTAGTTTGGCTCCCTCTTGAGCAAGTCTCAAAAAATGAGCATCAACATTGCTCCCGAGTATTTCATCAAAAAGTCTATTAAAGAGAGGGTTGTGTTGTGCCCTTTCTATTGTGGAAGGAGTAGGAGTACTTGGATTTTCATCATTTATGTTTCCTCCAAGGGCTTCTTGGAATTCATTGATGTTTTCCTCCTCTTCTTCCTCAATTTCCATTTGTCTAGTTCTTGATCTAGTATGAGCCATTTTGTTCACAAGTTTTTGTTGAAGTTGGGTGAAAATGATGATGAGTTGTTGATGAAATGAGAGATTTATGTTTGGTGGGGTGTTTTGCATACAAATCTCTAGCACTAAAGGTAGATATTACCAAAGTTCTTTCTTGAATTGCTTGTTGTGTTGGTTTGACAAAGTTTTGATCTGATAAGGTGTAGAGAAATCTGAGATGTGTTACAGATCCAACTACCTAGTAATGAGAGGATTCACTCAAAGACTAGTTTTAACCTGCATAGAAATGCCTCTTTAGGATGTGTTTATCCTAGATGTCGAGACACTCTAAAAGTAATGTTGTTTGTGTTTGATTCAAGCAATATTTGAAAAGAACTTAGGATAATAACCTCTTGATGTTTTGAGAGTTGAAATGGATTGATGATGTGTGAATGGGATAATGGATGAAATGTTTAACTTCAATATAAACTTTGTGTTACATAAGGAACACACTCTTTTTCTTCCCTCTCGGGGGTTGGTGGTTCTTCCTGAGCTACATTATATGTGATGCAAATATCTGGAAAGAAGTCAGGATTGATCTTGCCTCCTTTGTTTTTGTGATAACTCAAAGCGCGATATTACATAAAAGCTTGGCGGTTTAATGACTCTTGATCAAACTCGTTTGATTTCCCTTGAAGATACAGACACATGTGACGTAGGAAAGGTCTATTAGAGACAAAGATTTGTCTATTAAGATAGAAGAATCTCCTCCTTTTGATAAGATCTTTTGAGCTCAACGATCTTTTCTTCAAGTTGATGTGTTGATGAAGATTATTCTTTCTCAAGATGTGAAGAATGGTCATATAGTTTGATACTTTTTGTTATTGCTCTTTTGTTGGTATTTTGAAAATGTTTACGTTGGATGAATACTTTGTTTTTTGAACTGATTTTCGATGTTTCTTTGACAAGAAAACAAAGCAAGCACACAAACACAAGAATGTTGCCTCAAAAGGCACCAACAAGTATGGGTCTAGATCAACCCAATCTTTTGAACTTTTATGACTCTTTCCTTCAAATGTATTTTAGGTGTTTTCCAAAGCTTGAAGTCGGCTCAATTTGCACTGGTCTTGACTCAAAAATGAAGACACTTCAAACATTATTTATCCCTAAAGTCAAATGGCCAGTTGCGATAATTTCAACCCACATCTTGATATTTCTTCGACTTTGGTACTACATACCTTATGAATCCCGTTGTGGCAGGTAAGGATGTGATATACTAAGTTTTGCACGAGCATAACAAATAGATGATCCCTATGATGGGGGAGTCACCACTTTTATCGGGCTACAAGTAACCTTTCAAAAAGCTATGTTTCTACTCAAGGAAATATGTATGGTGAGTATCTTGGGAGCAAAACCATCTATGCTCTTGCACTAAATTTATCACAAATATCCTCAATCAATAGAATGGGTGGGCTACTACTTAAAGGTGTTTAGTATTGTTTGATGTTTTTGGACATAAGTTCATTTTGCAGTGACTTACTTAAGAGCCTTGTAACTTGTGGTGGGGCCCATTTGTCCTTTCGACAAGTTACACTCTAGGCTACAACTATACCCAAGGCTACAACTTTTGATCTCACTTGATTTCTATAGCGGCTTGAAGGATTTAACGCGCGAGGTTGTTCCCAAGAGTGTTGTGTCTCTTGACAGGCTTCTCTTAAAAAGATAAAATTTTGAGTGTTACTAACACTTTTCTCTTGCACCTAGGACCACGAGAGCCAAGGGAGAGGATAGTGTGCGTTAGAAGTAGGACCACTCGACAAACTCTTTTGCACAAGTGTGCGAAACACAAAATACACTTATTATTTATAACTTGTCATTGCAAATGATTTTCTATTTAATTGGAGATGTTGCTCCAACAACCATGATGTTCTTTTTAACTTCAAAGGCAATATGTTTGAGTAAACTAGAATTTAAATCCCTGGTCAACTTAATGAAAAACATGTTTGCGTGAAGTAAAATCATTTTGCAACAAAGAGTGACACAAATTGATTGTTCTTTTTACTTTCCCAAAAATTGAAGTTTGGATTGTGATTTTTAAGTTTGATGCAAGAAAGAAAAAATTGTCTTGTTTTGTTTTAAGCACCAAAATAAAGTGCATCCCTAATGAAAGCAAATTTGTATTATTGATTTTTAGAGCACCAAAACAAAATGGATCCTAACTTGCAATACATGAAATTTGTGTTGTTGAGTTTTAGAGCACCAAAACAAAATGGATCCTAACTTGCAAGAAATGAACTTTGTGTTGTTGAGTTTTAGAGCACCAAAACAAAATGGATCCTAAATTGCAAGAAATGAACTTTGTGTTGTTGAATTTTAGAGCACCAAATGCAAGTTTTTCATTTTAAGTAACAAACGGGGTTAATTTAAAACCTACACATGAAGCAAAAAGTTAGTAAAATCCGACCATATGGTGGGCTTCCACAAGCCTAATAAAATTTATTTTATTGATTACATGGCCTTTTTTACAACGTTCTGTTACAATAGCGCTACTTTGTGTGAAAATAGAAGCGGTACTTAACACAAATGTGCTAAAATGTGGACAAAAGCGCTAAACTAAAAATTTTAACAGCTAAACAAATGTGCTAAAACATGGACAAAAGTGCTACTTAAGACTCAAAAGCGCTCATATATGAACAATAGCGCTAAATTTGAGACAATAGCGCTATTGTAAATACTTACAATAGTGCTAGAATATCAAATTGCAATAGCGATAAAGTGTGATCAAAAGCGCCAAAGCGCAACCTGTGTGTCAAGCTAAACAGTAAAAAAATTAGTTATTAAACAAAAATTGTTGCTCGATTCACGTCAGGTTCACTAAATGATGCTCTGCGAAATACACAATGTCAGACTAAAACCTGTGGTCGTATAACACATAAAAACGACAAGAAACAAGGATCAAAGTTAGTGTTATTCAACCAAAAATTAATCTAAGTAGGCATATCAAAAGAGACACTAAAAACATGCTAAAATATTTAACTATGAAAACAAATATCACAAGGAATCTCCAAATGCCTTCTAACATGCTCTTAGCTCCTTCTCCTTTGTTTTTCTCCTTTCCAAGTTCCAAATTAGTGTAGCTCTCAGCAACTTTTTGCACTATGGATGCCTTATGGAGGTTCAAGATTATAGATGATTACTCTAAATGCTATGCAAGTATGAATAAGCTAGAAATGAGATTATTATCTAATCTAGTGTTGATTTTAATCTAAAAGAGTGAATATGAGTAAGATATGCTAAATGCTCTCTAAAATTCTCTATAACTTAGATGCATACAAGTTTTCAGGATTATGACTATGAATGCTAAATGCTTGAGGATTTGAAAATGAGGAATGTGAGTTCTATTTATAGGAAAAATGGAGCAATGGATGGTTGAGATTGATTAATCTCAACAAGGGTCGGGATTGAATGATATTCAATCCATGTGAAGGCTTTCAACCCAATCCCAAGATGACAAGTGTCAACATGAGAGGGGTTGAGAGGAGAGGAAATAAGCATTAAATGCTTGACATGATCTGAGAGTTAACTTAGGAGTTAAGGTCAAGGTTGGGATGAGTGAATAAATTCTTTATTCAAAGAATAAAGCTTTTATCCAATGGATAAACTCTTGTGCAAAGGTTAAAGGGATAACCATGGTCAAAGCAATAAATGCTTGAGGAGACACATGGGTCACATGAGGGTTGAGTTAAGGGTTAACCATAAATGGTCATGTAAGAGTCATACGTGGTTTGGAAGACTTTGGAGGTTAATTTGTTGAACACACAAAGCATTTAATATTTTTCAAAGACTTTGAAGTCTTTGAGAAGTGACTCCAAGTTGCTTAGGAATGTGACAATATTTAGGGGATGGATTAGGTTAATTAGGAAGGGTTTAGAAGAATCTAGAAGGGGGTTTAGGAATGCAAGTGGGTTTGGTGGGTGAGGGAGAATAGGATTTTAATTAAAATAAAATTCATTTATTTCAAAATAGGTGCAAGTTGCATTTGTAGGAAAATGCAAGTGGGGAGGGATAAATGATTTAAATAAATGTTTTATTTAATTTATTTAAAAGAGGAAAAGGGTTAAATGAAATAAATATGATTTATTCATTTAATTGATTGTGAATTTGGTTTAATGAATTAATTAAAATAAATTGAATAATTTATTTAATTAATAGAAGAATGTTTGAAGATGAATTAATTAAATATTAATTTAATTAACTGATGGCTAGTGGGTTTTTAATCAAATAAATAGCAAATATTCATTTAATTAAACTGGACAGATTTATGTGACTACATATGGTATCATCTTAAAGCTGTGAGGAATAGATTGGATTCTGTCACTCGCGGGGTTGTGACATGTTCACGCCAAGCGTCGTGGCCCCACCCGCAACGGGTGTACTTCTACTTGCAATTTTCGGCCCGCACACACCCCCATGTGTTGAGATGTTCCTTTATTTTGCCTTAGTCTGTGTGCAAGCATGTCGAAGTTATTGTCATTGCTTCAAGAATGTTATGCCCACTGCGTAACCTTAATATGCATTTGCCTTTGTTTATTGTCTGAAGTGTTTTGGTATGCAAGTTTTGTGCTAAGGTTGGATTTAGGCATTGTCTTAGGTTTATTGCTTTGATTTAGTGCTTTTAATCTGTCAAGGGATTCTTCTGTCAACTTCTTAACGAAGGTCCAAGTGCAGGTGTGGTTCATGTTTTGAACATTTTGATTTTGCAATGTTTTATGATTATTTTTAAGATTATTGCATTTTTGTCATACTGTCCTTAGATTTTGTTTTCGTTTCGTTTCAGGGTTATTGCATTTTTTTTATTCTCAATAATGCTATCAATTAATGGTATCCAATGACAAGAAAATAATAAACCTAGGTGGCAAACATCCCCCACTAAAAGTCTATAATGCCTTAGAAAAAACCAGAACTGTGCAGATTAACAACATTAAAACACATTCTGTAGCACAAACTATAACTCCATACAAAAAATTATATACACATAAATCCCGCAAAGAATAAGCAATTACCAACTGCAAAGACTATTAACAGGATTGCGAAAGAGCAATAACTGACAGAGAATGACAAATTAAAAGCAAAACAAAATCTAACGATAGTATAACAAAAATGCAATAACTCTAAAAATAGAGGATATTCAATGATAAAAAAACATTACAAAATGTAAACGATCAAAACAGGAAACATACCTGCACTCATAACCTGCGAAATTGTAAAATAACTAAAAAAGTGAACACTTGCCTTGCAGAGTGAAAGCATTTTTACATTTTATGGTTCTGTTTGGCTTAACATCAACACTGTAATGCCATTGATGAGTATGCTCTATTACAGGATACATACCTTCACATAGATGACATTACGGTGTTGCATGTTAACAAACAAGAAACCCTTAAATGTAAAACTAGTGGTCGTTAGGCCTTTAGTCGGGGATGTTTGTCGCTGAAGTGCAAGTCAATCTGGTTGATTCTTACTTGGTGGAAAATGATTTTAGGTTTTAGGGTTCTGTTTATCTTAATACCCAACATTGTAATGCCATTGATCTGTACGGTTCTCACCTTGACACATTCCTTCACACTAATGACATCACAGTGTTGGAAATAAGCAAACACCTAACCCTTAAATGTATAACCAATACCACCTTAATATAAATAATTGTTAGTGATATCATATTAAAAATTATTTTTCCAACTTTTCATTCATTGGCTTATATGATAAGGTCTCAATCAGGCCTAGAATTTGATTGTCACCCCTGCCTCTCATATAAAAATTTCATGAGAGTACACGAAGTATTTAGAGCTCAAGATACAAATTTCTAAATATAAACGAAGTATCGATAGTTATTACTTGAAAAAAATCTTAGTCAGACAAAGATTTGTTTGATCTATGGCTTAAACAAAGACTCTACTTCCTAATTTCTTATGAGCACATAATTGATCCTTAGATCTTCCATGGAAAGCATAACCCTCTTACAAGAAATCAGATAAGACCACGTCCTAACCTTGTAATTTTCCTGCAACCCCTGTATAAATAGATGGCTGACCTAGATTATAAACCCCGAAGTTAAAACAATCTAATACCCTATAAATTTCTCAATTTGTTAGGTTTATACCAAACAATTGCTAACCAGACACTCTAATAAGACACCCAAAATTAATTCATGAGGCATGCCAACATATCAACTTCAATCCAACAATTAGATTCTTAAATAAGGCTAAATGTTTTCCTTTAGAAGACATGAGTGAGTTACCATTAATTTTGAAAGTGTAAGGAATATTCATGTTGTTTGTTGACTCCATTAAATCTACATTCTGCACAAAAGCATTGTATCGCTACCTGCACAAAAACATGTAATCCAAAATACTCTTAAATAACCAAATCAAATACAATTAATTTAGCTATGCATACAATGATTGAGAGAATTGGGCAAAAGAAAATAAAATCGAATTAAACACCCATATAACTATAAGTTTGATTGACAGAACTAACCATACGAAAAGACATCCAAACCAAATACCCAAGATAGATTATTAAATAGGGAATAGGAAAATGCGACCAAATCAAATACCCACAAACCTATAAGTTTGAAAGCTCATAATCAAGCACAAGGAAAACTAACCAAGTAAACACCCATAAGATTATAGTTTTGATTAATATGTATAATTGACCATAGAAAAATTTAAGCTAGAGAGAAAACTTTGTAAACTGTAAAGCTTTGTGGGAGGTTCCCAACAGCTTAAACGCATCATTTCCCAGTTCACTAAATTTATCAGTGACCATGTCAATATAATCATTGCCATTGAAGGCAGTTGCAACAATCGTGAAATAATACTATGAAGAGGAAGACACATACAAGGGATATTGCGGGTTACTATTTGTTCAACCTTGAAAACTTATGTCATCCACTCTTATCTTCATTGCCCATGTTAGTAACACTAGCATGTTATGCAGCCTTCTGATGTGCATCTTTTTGATGGATATCATCTTAAAGCTGTGAGAAATAGATTGTAGCACGAGATTATACTTGTAAGAAGGTAAACTTAGTTA
The DNA here is from genome assembly GCF_030272615.1 of Cryptomeria japonica. Lineage (NCBI taxonomy): Eukaryota > Viridiplantae > Streptophyta > Pinopsida > Cupressales > Cupressaceae > Cryptomeria > Cryptomeria japonica. The sequence goes on from NW_026728839.1 coordinate 2,338,521, forward strand.
CTCAAATTAAATTCTTCAACTAATTATAAAAAAATTAAACTAGAAATCCTATTCATTTGCAGCAATTTGAAGCAGGTTCTTTCACCTCATACCATTCCTGATGTGTACCGATGATTTGCATTTTTAAATGTTTTTAGTCAGTGTTTTTTATAATGAGTCAAAAAAAAATTCTTCTAGATTTCTAGTTTTTTTTTTATTTACTTTGAGATAGGCTCTGTTTTCTCTTGTATTCACTTTTTAAGTGATGGATTTTGATTTTGTGGTTCCAACAGAAAACAACCACACTAACACAACTAAATTTCTACAATGGATAAAAGATTCAACGAAACAGAGGACATTAACAGTGTCATTGCAAATATGTTGCAAGAGAGCAACAAGTTAAAGGGCAACCTCAGAAAGTTAATTCATAACTACGACTATAAAATGGCCAACCAATCAACAGAGTACCCCTCTAATTCTTGTACTGGTGTTAATTCCATACATAGTATGGAATTATGCCCTCTTCCAATACCAACTGTTGAACAATTAACTGATCCACTAGTTATTTTCACATTAGGAGAGAAGATATTTAAATGGATTGATAACCAGCTTGGATGGGTTGCCTAGGTGGATCCTCTTTGTCTTTAATTACTTAGTCTTTGATGAGTTGGATTCATATTTTGATTAGCCTTCGAAACAAAAATTTCAACTCATATTTTGATTAGTCTTTGATGAGTTGAACTCATATTTTGGTAGTTGGTTGTTAAATATATAAATCGTAAACTGAAACTTTAAATTTTTTGTGCTCGTATGCATATGAGCCTTTGATCAGTTGAACTCATGTTTCGATTAGACTCTCATGGGTTGATTACCCTTGCAAACAAAAACTTCAACTCATATTTTAATTAGTCTATAATTAGTTGAACTCATATTTTTGTACTTGACTCTTAAATATCTAAATTGTAAACTAAAACTTTATATTTTGGTGCTTGTATGCATATGAGCCTTTGATTAGTTGAACTCATGTTCTGATTATATTCTGAAATGAAAAGTACAGTTCATCATGCTTGTAATTTACTATTAACTGTGGAAATCACAAAACATCCATCCACTCTAAATGTAGATGCAATTTTCCCTTTTTTTTGGGTTATTTCACCACTTACTTTAACTAGTCCAAACTGATGAATTACTAAATAAAACCACACAAAAAAGACACACTGCAATTCTCGATTTCTTTCGTATACAACTTTCGTATTTAGTAGGATTTTGCTACGTACTTATCGACGACAATGAATTACTCAAGGAGTCAAGCCATTATGGCATTCAATCTATTCTAACAGAATATTTTAAACATCATAATAGGAACACGATCAACTTTATTCTGCAAGGCAATATACCAGTCTAGACGATAGGACTTCTTTCGTCAGACTGAATCTGAAAGGATTTTGAAACTAACAAACAGGTAATTAACATATCTTTACATGTTGATCTCTTTATTTCATACGAGTTGTACGATATTGAATTCTTCCAATAAATAGAACTTATAGGTTGAAATAAATTAATTACTTGTTAATAACATGAACTGGGATGTACAGTTAGCTTGGGATTTCTCTCAAATTAAAAGGTCTATATCCACAATGGCATCTGCAGCAAACACCTGTGAATCTATACAACAATCCATAATCGATACTTTGGTAAGCTAATACATTAAACCTTTTCAAAAGAAAGAACTTTATGTTATTTCTTTCATAATATATCTCTCTTTTTTATTCCATCCTTTTCATTATCACATGCAACCTTTTTCATAGCATAGACAAATATAGATAAGTTGTCTATAGATTACATAGCTTAATTACATACTCTACTAAACAACAAACTTTACATTAACGGATAAGCACATATATCACTTCGTTGCCGTTGACATTAAATCCTCTATATTCATATTTTTTTTTTTAGGAAAATACCCAAGACTATGCCCCTACCCCTTTTGTAATCCAATCTATCAATGCTAGGGATGAGTTTCGTTCAGCATTGCTACAAGTTTTGTCATTTCAGAAAATGCAGAACAACAAAGATGACACAGACAGATATAAACTAGTGTTGTCTGATGGCACATACATGCAGTTAGCAATCTTGCCTTCTAAGTATGCCACTCTGATAGATTCAGACACTCTTAAAATAGACTCGATAGTCCAATTGTCCACTTAAAATAGACTCGATAGTCCAATTCTTCTCTATTTAGTTGTTTTCAACTATAATTCAAAGTATATTAAAGAAAAGTTTTTTCCTTTTACAGGACTATTGTAATACTTAGTTTGCAAGTAAAACAAAGTGATTGCCCATTCTTTGGTAAACCAGTATACCTGTTCAAAGAACAAGAACTAGAAATTATGACTGAGGACACACCATCATCATCTAAACGGTCTCTTCAATTTTCTACGGAATTTGCCATCCCCCAATTTCACATGTTTTGACAAAATAGCCTAGCTACACTCTAACCGTGTGGAAGTAGGTTCACATTATGTTATTTCTAAGGGATCCATCAAGGAAGCAAATACTAGATACAACAAACTCAACAACCATTTAGAGATCATCTTGTCTGATGCATCCATATTAAAATGTTGCACCAATGAGGAAGAACCAAATCAACAGTGCTCTCCTTTCACTCCTATTAGTGAAGTGTTTCAACTAACCAATAATATGTTGGTTGACATAATTGGTGTTGTTTTATACGTTGGAGATATCATTCCAATACACAGGAAAGATGGCACTCAAACACAGAAGCGAGTTATCAGAATTAATGATCTGTCTAGATCAACAATTGATATCAACCTATGGGGTCCAATATCAGAACAAAGAGGACCGGAGTTAAAAAAACATGTTGACCAGTGATAGTGTTCTTATACTTGCTTTACGTAATAATTGTGTTGGCTATTTTAATGGCAAGGTTGTAAACATATCAGCTGCCACAACATTACATATCAATCCACCTTTTCCAGAGGCAGAACCTCTAACACTAAGAGGAAAGGACCCTTTGCTTGCTCCAGTTTTTTATCCAGCAACTACCCACATTGATGGCAAATATACTAGAATGAATATTTCATCAATCCACAAGTGGATGAGTATTAAACTAGAAACTATTCAAACCACTTTACTGGTTGTTCTACATTTTGTAAATGTAACAGATAAAAAATTTTGTTACGCAGCTTGCCCACTAATAGTAAATGGAAAGCCTTGTAAAAAAAAAGTACTCAACGGGTTGATGATTCATGGTTATGTCCTAGATTGTAATAACCCACCCACTAAACTTAATCCAAAAACTCAACTAATTATTTATATATATATATATATATATTAATTTCTTATTCTTACTTATTCTTATTTATTTTTAATTCAATCACATACTCAGGTGCATCTATCCAAACAAGATAGGCATCCATCCAATCGGGATGGGCATCTAACCATACGGGTTAGGCATCTATCCATATGAGACTAGGCATCTAACCATACGGGTTAGGAATCTGTCCATACGGGACAAGAGGTTTCATCTATCCAATCCGGGATAGGCATCTACCCAAACGGGGTAGGCATCTATTCATAAGAATAGGATATGCTCTGGCCAGAGACTTTAGACTCATCGAGACCATCCGGGTCCTGAGCTAATCTCTAAAGACTACACTCCCCTACTAGGAGTGCATCGAGGTCACTGTCCTTAGGAGTATTAAAATCATTACATAAACAAGCTTGAGTTCCACCTCGGAATTCGGCCTAAAGCCTTGGGAAGTCAAGCGAATCCATACGGGATTCCTTCTCAGTTTGCATTGAATTAATTTTAACCTTTCAATTATTATTTGCACCATTTGATTAAAAGACCAAGGAGCTTCAATAACCAACTACTCACCCATAACCAATCCTAATCCCCATCCCTGAATGCTTGAGTACAAGGGACAACTCTGTCCCTAGACTGCCTACATACCCGTTTCGGCACGGGATCAAGGCATAAAGTATGTAGTTCTGGTTTCTAACTATGGTTTAATGTAAACTGTTTGGTGGGTATGCAACCCTTTCTAGGGTCAATGTCCCAAACAGTTCCTCTGCGGTTGCTACCCATGATGGTAGCTCTATAGCAAAAAGGCTCAAGGTGGCCTTCCGCTTGTGGCCTAAAATAACTAAGTCCTAATTCCTATTAAAAATGTTACCCTTAAATCGTTATCATCCTCTGAAAATCATCAAGATAGATAAATTCCAAATCATCACACACCACCAAGCCCTCATGGGGTTTTCTAAGGTTTAACTGAGCGGATGTAAATTCATTTTAAAATATTATCTTTTTAGATTAGCGATCTAAGGGGGATTACCCGCCCCTTGGATTTTTAACTTCCATATGACCCTTATTCCTCCCTGGCGATTTATAGGGATGATGCCACAGACGCCATTAGTGCAGCTTTATTAGGCGTTAAGTACATTAGTTCAACATGATGACATTACCCATAAGCGTGACCCAAAGGTACCATAAATACCGAACACTGCTAAGGTTTTGGTTTCATCTCCTCTTGTTTAGTTTTCTAACTAAGAATTATAATTTTGAAATCATGAATCTTATGTAAAGCAATATACTATTACAATCATGAAAAAGAACTATAGTATACAAATAATTTTTGCTTGAAAACTTGTAAAATTATAACTTATGAAAAACTTCTTGGAAGGTACTAAATTGCCTAAAGAAAATCCAATACCTATGTAGAAGGCCTTAGAAATGAATTTTAACACTTACTTGATTGAAAGAAAAACTTAATATTAATAAGCTTGAAAGTAACCGCATTATTGATAACCATCTAATTCTTCCACTTGAAGCAACATAAATTCCATCTTTAATTATTTCCCACAAATGATAACCTTTAAATATGAATTTAATGCTTGAAAGGCACTAATTTGCTTAAAGAAGATTAAATTATCTAATAGTAATACTTTGAAAATAAATTTAATATTCACTTGTTTGAAGGAAAAAGAAAAGAACTACTAACGATAAGCTTTAATAACCGCATTATTTTAATCACTAATTGTTCGAAAATAAGATTAGAAGAGAGTCTAATACTTGCTAATCAACTAACATAAAATAGAGACCCTAAAAAAATTCAAATCAATCTTCTTCTAGTTGTTTTACAACCAGTGTCAATTCCTTTACAATATTATAAGAGATAACTAACTAATTATTCCACTTGAAGTAATGTTTTACCCTTAGATATTTTCTACAAAAATAATAACCTTATAATTTTCAATTTCTTTACTTCAATTTAATTCTCTAAGTGGTCATAGGATAGATTTCTTGAAACTCATATTAAGATGGGAATCCAATAATAACTTACTTCATCATCAAGGATAAGTTTCATTAAACATTCACAAAGGATGAGTACTAAGATTAAGATTACTCAAGATAACATCTCGTGAAAAGATATACAATTTTTTTTTCTTTCTATTTTTCATTGCTAAATTTATTTAATTAATTTTTATTTTTTCTTTACATCCTAATTAATACAAAGTTCATCTAAAATAGATTTTACCCCTCCAAATTTGTATGAAGAAATTCACATCTAATTTCTAAACTTTAATTAAATTCATCTATAATTACTTGTAATATAAATGTGCCTTCTTTTTTTTTCTAGTCCTAAGGTTCTTTGTAGCTAGAAGGTATTGTTTTAGCCTTGTATACTATATTTTAAAATCTAATAAAGAGCAGTCAAATATTCAACTACACGAATTGAGGGAGAACTATTAACTAAACATTGTTTTCTATTTTCAGGCTACGCAAATAAAAGGGGTAATTATTAGTCCAGACACATTTACATGGTAGGTAAATCTTTAACCTTTGATGTTTCCACCAATTTGAAATATACAAGCCATTTTTTTTTTTTATAACTCATAAGTAATAGACTTAAATTGACATGTATTGAATATCTTGACAAAATCTATTTACCAAAAATTATCCGAGGTTAGCTAGTGATTCTTAATGAAGAGAAATCAATTCCATTAACTAGGGCAAGGCTTCCCAAGGTGCATCACAAATGCTTTTGTTTTCATAATTCAAAATATTTTATTCAATAGAAGTTTTACTACTATATTAGGGTAAAAGGGTGCATTAATGGACTATTTGCCTCTTGCAAAATTTATTTTTTTTGAAACCCAAGGGGCTCTTTTACCCAACGTTAGGAAGATAATAATTTCAAAAAAATAAAATAAAATAAATAAAGGTATTGATTGAAGAATTTACGACTTAATCCCTTATTTAAAATTCCAATGAGGGTCCAGTTCTTTATAATTTTCCTTGAAGGGTTAATTACCACTTCATTTAAAACTTAATTACTATATATGAAGGGGTCAATCACTTTTAATGTTAATTTAATAACTTTAAATTATAAATAAATAATAAGCTTGCACTAATAAATTTATTTATTCCAATTAAATTTTAGATGTCAAATATACAAATTAATCTAAGATAAGATCTAAGCCATTACAACTATTAAAAAAAATAGTACAAATTCTAAATTACAACTCAAAGAAATATATTTTAAATAAAATAGTTAATAATTAACACATGAAAATCTAAATTATTTATCAACAAATAAATTATAACACATTATTATTAACAACTTTTCAGATAATAATAAATCTTCAATTATAAACTAATTTAAATAAATCAAATTTTCATTAATAAATTTTAAAAATAAAAAAATAAAAAAATCAAAGTTTACTAAATGACATTGTTTGTTTTTAAGCCACTTTATATGCAGTGCCATAGTGGATTATGGGAAAGTGGGCCCGCCACCCCACTACCTTCTACAACATATACAACATATAGCAATAAATTAAAAGAAACAACTTCTTTAAGATTTTTAGTTGATTTTCTTTCCTTTTTTCTTTCCTTTTTATATATACTAAGAGTAAATCATTATTAAGTTTGACAATGGAAAAAACATATAAATATGTATTATTAATACTTAAATTCATAATTATAGTTTTGTATTGTATTGCTTGTTGATTTTGCTTATTGCAAGTTATGTATTTCACAAAGAGAGATTTCACACAGAGAGGAAGTCTATAGTATATTATATATATATTTTGTTTGAGAAAGTTTTTGAAAGATTAAATCTTCACGATATGCTTGGGATCAAGGCAAATAAGGTTTTCTTAGGAAGAAATCAACTAAGTATATATTGTCATTTTCAGAGGGGGAGAAAATTTGTTTTATTCAACTCACAGGGAATAATGAATACAAATGAAATGCTTTCTCAAAATAGCAATATACATTCACAGGAAGGTAAGACTGATCATAGAGGGGAATGATAGGGATTTAAGATTTAATCAAATCTACATTCAGAGAGGAGAAATGAATTTATTTATAGGAAAAATAACTTCGATCCACAGGTGAAAAACACAGAGAGATGAGATTTTCATAGAGTAGTAAGATTGATTTAGAAATTTCACTCAAATGATCAAACTCACATTCCAGAGAATTAAGTTTAATTCACAGAAAATAGTCAAATAGAGAACATCATACAATCACAGAAAAAAAGATTTTATTCCCCAAAATATTTTTTGCACTCTTAATAAATAAAAATATATTTCTTTTTTTTGAAAGCAAAAAGACAACAAGAATCAAATTTTTATCTTTTTTTTCTTTTCTAAGAAAATTAAATATATAATAAAGATATGTATTACAACATTTATCCCAAATTAATAAAAAAGAGTTTAACTTTGTTTTAAAACAAATTCTAAAAACTTTTATATAAATGAAGATCTAAAAGAAGGATAGAAGCTATATTCTTCATAATATATATATATATATACACACACACACACATGAAAAATTAAGGAAAGCAATAGAAGAGAACCTGGATCGATGAAGTTTGATGTTGAAACCTCTCCAAATCTCCAAGCTAGTCTTACTTGATCCTTCCTTGCAACTTGGTGAAAATTCTTCAAAACATCCACTTAACAATTCTACATATGAAATGTGACTACAAAAGAAATCCTACTACTTTCTACAAGAAACTTGAGAAATTTTTCTTCAAAAAAATAATTCAACTCCCTTTTTTTCGAAAACTTGTATACATTATATAGAAAAGATCCCTCAATTCCGCTATCAAGAGAATTAATTGAAAGAAATGATTCTTTAACCTCAATTATCTTCATGAAAAATTGTTTGATCACTAAATGGAGGAGTTACATGCAAGAAAATGGAGAATGAAGATTCCCTCTAGAAGCTTCCAATTTCTCCTACGACATGTGCTAAATAACATATTGAGAAAATAAATAATTTCTAAATTAATTTATTGCAAAAATGATTGTTGTCATAGTGGGGGTTACATTTGACCATGCATTTAAAATTCGAATTTGAATTCTCCATTTTATCAAAAATAAATTTTGTAACTCCTTTGTCACAAAAATAACTATGAATAGAATTATTCTTGTCATAGAATAATTTATAATTCCCATGTCATATATTTTCTAAATATAATATTTATTCCTTGATATTTTGAATTTGAAAATTGTTTTTCTAGATTCTTCTTATTTCTCCTACACCATGTGCTCAATTAGAATATTGAGGAAATAAATAATTTCCAAATAAATCATGACCTCACAAGTTTGTCACCACTATTTAATTCTTCTTTTTCTTTAAAACTTCAACCTCATTTCAATTTATCTTTTCTTTCTAACATTACTCATAGAACTAATAATAATAATGATAATAATAATAATATTATTATTAATAATAGCAAGTCATATCAGGTTCCAAAAAGAGGGTTATGACATAGATGTGAAATGAACATGGCAGAGTGCAACTATAGTTACCTTTTACCAATAAAGTTACAAGATGCAACAGGTACTCTTTGGGCCACCACATTTTATGATGTTGGAACTCACTTGATAAAGAAAACCGCAAAAGAGCTTTCTGCACTCAAAAATGATGCCACAACAATAGAAACACCTTGCTCTGTGATTAAAAATCTGTCTCACACCACTATTCATTCACACTACTGGTTTCTACTGATACGTACAATTCTGAATCAAAGATGAAAGTCACGATCAACAAAGTCTCCTCTGTTGACTTTAAATCTGAGTGTGATGCATTACTTGCAAAGATCGGTCGCTTATCTACATAGGCTTGGATTTATTAGGCATTTTGCCTATTTACCAAACTTTTTGTTCATGATATAGTTATTACATTAGAAAATTTACATATTTTATATTATTACAAATAGAAACAATTATCTTTTATGCATACATGACTACATCTATATATATGTATATGTATATTTCTTAGATAAACAATACGTTGCATTAAAATTACATTCTTATCTCTTTGAAATTCTTTCCTTGCCACACAATCTTTTTTACTCTCATGCTTATTACTTTTGCATGTACTATTATATTCAAAGTGGCCAATAAATAGATATGTTTATATGTTTATGCACATCTAACTATAGAAGATTTCAAAACTCTTTGAGGAAACTCACTCTTGCATTGGACAATACATTTAACTGCATACTCATCTATATTGGTTAATTGCCTTGCAGAATAAATTTGCTTTCCTTGAAATTCCTCTCGTATATAAGTACTTACTGCTCATGCTTTCCTCTACAATAACATATTTACATTTATTTCAAAATTCCACTTGTCTATTTTTTTCATGCATTAATAATTATTCAGCAATAATTTTGTTGAACTATGAATTTTCTACAATCTCAACATACTTTCCAATATGTTTTTTACCTTCCATTGTCAACTTTAATTACTCTCTTTCCTGTAAAAGTATTTACAATTTAATGCACTTTCCTATGCATTCCATTACTTGCATTTTTATCTTTCTTTGCACATTTTTGTGTATCATATGAATATACTTCAATATATTTGTAAACATATATAAGTATCTATAAATAAATAAATATTTGCAGAAAATTTATACATATATGGACATATATATCTTTTTTTTTGTTTGCATATTTATTTGTACAAGTATACAACACTATAATTATTCGGAGTTATAGAATTTTATATATATACACGTGTAGTTATATATGTGTATATCTATATATACAAATTTTCACATATTTGATTGATATGTATATATACATGTGTATATATATACATACATCTGTATGTATCAAAAATTACTATATCTGTGCATATGTATATTTCAATAATGCCTTTGAAAAAGGAAGTCAATAACGACAACAAATCTACACAAAAGAACAGTATAGATTCAATAAACCAATTTACGAAACCCACACGTCTCTAAAATTTACTCAACCAACCACGTATATACTAACAAACACAAAGTTATATAATTTAACACATATACACATGTATTTATATATGTGCATATCTATGTATAGAAGTATTCACATACTTCATTGACATGTATATATACATCTGTACATATATATTAACTAAATGACGACAACAAAACTACACAAAAGATCAGTACATATTCAATTAAACATCAGAAAACCAGTTTACGAAACGCATACGTTTCTAAAAATTAGTCAACCAAACATGTATATACTAACAAACACAGAGTTATGTAATTTTACATATATACACGCGTATTTATATATGTGCATATCTATGAATACAAGTATTCACATACTTCATTAACATGTATATATACATCTGCACACACACACACACACACATATGTGCATATGCATCTCACAATGAACTGACCATCACCAAACTAAACCCCCAAAACACTTAAACATAGATTAGGCAATTTTCAATTCCCATTCATTCTTAATACATACTTCAATTCTTTCTCTCTTCGCTTATGAAAATTCTAACATACCTCTATTCTCTTCCAAAGATTAGATATCTATTGAGCCTTCCACTCAAGAAGGCGATGCTATCAATTGGAGGAGAAAACAAACCAATAGAACTTACTATGCAAAGAATAGAGGGAATATCTCCAACAAACGCTAATTGAAGCGTCATGCACTACGAACATCTGATAGTAAGTCAAAAAATTTATTACAAACATAAAGCAATGACCTTAAGAAAACTAATGTGTGTTGAACACATTCTAATGCTCTTGAACTCGCCCTGAAGATACCTTCATTTCTACATGCATTATCTAATTTCTGAAAAAGAATTGATATGTTGGAGGTCACTGAGGCATGCACTGTTTGTAAAGAAAAGTATGTGGGCATGACAATTAAAAAAATCAATCATGTTCTTGTGTGCATGAGATGTTCTGCTGAAAAAGGCCTCCACCGTTTCTCATTATCAAACAATATGGACCCAGGTGAGCAACCTTCTATTTTAAAGTCTCTTTCTCAAGTAGAAGAAATGCTCATAGCAAGGATTGCCCCTGTTTTGCAACTTACACATGCAAGGGGAGGACAATATAAGTATTCTGGACACACAATTAACTTCCCACAAAATATTTCAGAAATTGCATTATCACTGCCTCGCCAAATTCAGCATTTAGAAATCCTTATTGTCCGTAGAACTAATCTACAAGGATTAACTTATGACTGTTACGTCAATAGATTTTGCATGGTGAATGCATTGACTTACAAAATAAAACATGACCAATACTATAAAGATGTCATTGATTTAGATGCAATACAGTTATTATTAGAGCACAACATTGACATTTCAGAGCTTTTGCATTTAGTACCTTCACCTCAAGAAAGTTTTGTACAAGATATTCCTACTATGGCGAACATTAACAATGAAGAAGAAATAGTAGAAAACTCTTCTTCATTCATTCCACAACTTCCATCATCAATACCTGAACTTGATGCCATAAAAACAATCCTGCATCTAGATAATATCAACAACAATGTTGTTCCTTGGCCACAAATCAGTACATTGCCTGTCAATGAGTACAATATAGAAGGCCTACTTTTAATGGCATTCCCGACACTCTTCCCTAATGGAATAGCTTTACAACTACAAGATAGAGAAAGGCATGTACATTTACATGAATATGCTTTACACTTGATCAAATATTATGATCAAAGATTTGGACAACATGTCCATTTTAAATATTATATCTACAACCTTATGATGAGACATCGATCTCAACAATCAGCTGCTGTTTTCATTAAGACTAATCTAGAAGATTCTCTTCCACTCAATCTTCATGGTCTAAAAGAATACTTGCAGAATACACCCTCAAATGAATTACCAAATCATATCATGCGATATTCTACCTCGTTGCACAGTACACATGCATTTTGGAGCGAATCTTAGAGAGACCTTACAACAATGATAGAACAGTTAGGCGCACCTATGTTGTTCTTTACCTTAAGCTCAGCTGATACAAAATGGCCTGACCTGCATAAGTTGTTCCCCAAAAAAAGTCAAGTACTGTGCACCACAATAGAAGATAGTCTATTGAAAATTTAGTCAATAATCCACATATAACAACTTTATACTTGCACTTAAGATTTCAAATCTTTCGTGATGAAGTCACTGTCAAACAACTGAATGACATTGACCACTGGTACAAATATGAATGGAAACACCGAGGATCTACCCATATTCATCGCTTTCTTTGGTTGCCACAAGCACCTAATATTGACAACCTTGATTGGTCAGACCATGCAAGCATCCAAGCAGGTAAGCACTACTTTGACCAATACATCACAACATGGAATCCACTCACTGAAGAGGATCGCTCAAATAGGCAATATATGCTTGCCATTTTAGATCCGTGTGCTTCAGATACATAAATCATATCCAAATCTGAGCCTTCCATTGATTATACTAAATTAGTCAATGTTGTTCAGCAACATACAAAGTGTTCAAGGTATACCTGCTTGAAAAAAAAAATCAATACTCGAATGTCGGTACAAAGCTCCTTGGCCTGAACAACTTGAATCCTCATTGACATTAGACCACAATAATAACCCATCATACAAGCTAGCAAGGAATGATAATCATCTCAATGTTCACAACCCAACGATGCTTGCCATATGGAGGGCTAATGTTGATTGTCAAGCAGTTTGCTCCAAAAAGGCAGTGCTACAATATATCTCAAAATACGCATCCAAAACTAAACACAAGTCAAAAAGTTATACTGACATGTTAAAACGTATTGTTGGATCAACAAATTTAGAACATACAATCTTGTTAGCATACCAAAGATTCATGATGGGAATTGTTGCTGATAGGGACATTAGCGCTCAAGAAAATTGTCACATGCTGCTTAAACTCCCATTGATATGTTGCACACGTTAGTTTGTGACCCTCAATGTTGGGAAAAGAATCTTCCAACATATAGTAAACTGTGATGAAGGATCACAAACATCAATTTCTTTCATTTCTAATTACATGAAAAGACCATCAGGGTTAGCAGACCTAACTTTGCTCCATTCAGCTCAGCAATATAGTTACTCTGAACAACATAAATCATGTAAATGGATGAAAAGAAAGGTACCAAAAATTATAAATGTGTACCTGCAATACAAAACTTTACCTTTAGAAGATGACACCACTTTTGAAAGTTTCTGTTGGAATGAATTACTTTTGTACAAACTATTCTGAAGCATCCCTCTACACATAGGTAGCTCAACTAATGAAATTATAATAAATTAGAAACATCTTCAAAGTACAAATTACATCCACTGGCATGTAAATGGCATTGAAGAACACATGACCACATAAAATAGCAAAGACCTGCAATCATAAGACATTCCACAATCTACTGATCAAGATCTATACGAATGGGAGTTCTTGTCACAGATGGGAGCATCAAACAACTTTGACGTTGCTACTCTTCAAATGCTTGGCAAACGTGATTTTGATCTTAATTTTAATTGGAATATTTCCATGCCTAATGAAATTCTCCATACAAAAGCATCTCAATTCATTTTGGTAGAGAAAAGCCAATCACCCCACACCCTTGCCAACCTGCATTCAAATGCACTTGCTAACTATGAGCTTGCAGCAAACCAAATTACTACACTTGATATTATAAAAACCCATGCTAAACAGAATTTGTATTCTTCACCATTACATTTAATTATTCAAGGCACGGTATTGGAAAGTCATTTCTTATCAATTGTATATGTAGACAGTTAAATTCCAATTTAGATCCCACACAATACCCATTGCTTGTACTAGCACCAACAGGTGTTTCCACGTATAATATCCAAGCTACTACAATCCATGCTGCCCTCCGTATACCTATTCAAGAATACAAACCCTTAACATGCCATTCACTATTAATGTTTCAAGAGCAATGCAAACATTTATGTTACATTTTAATAGATGAAATGAGCTTTGTTGGCCCTCAATTACTGATAAAGATTGATAAAATATTGCGATAAGCTTTTCCCACCAAACAACATGAATTGTTTGCAGCCGTCTCAATCATCTTGGTTGATGATCTTGCACAACTTCCCCTAGTTATGGATAAACCATTATATGCATCTCACTTGACAACACTTGCTCTATGGCACATGTTCAATATTGTTGTCACCTTGGATGTTCCATTTCGACAACAAGGTACAAGCTCTTCACTACATATGCAATTCTGTGAAATGTTGATTAATATACGCAACACAACACCATTGCAAATAGACTGGGAAAGCCTACAACTACGGTCAACCCATGCTTTGACTCTTGATCAGAGCAACCACTTCAACCAACAGAAGCATTTGTTTGCAACAAATGCAGCTTCAAGCGCACACAACATAAAAATGTTAAGACAATTGCACTCACCCATTGCACGTGCAACAACAATCATTGCGCATCAAAGAGATAAGCAAACACACCAAGAAGAATAAATTTTATTTTAAATCCTTCTTTCTATAGACCAGGAAGTAATGCTTATTGCAAATTTATGGATAGAAGTTGGCCTTGTTAATGGTTCTTTGGGTCAAATCAAAATGATTGTCTACGATGCAGGTTCTAAACCACCCGATTTGCCAAAATATGTGGTGGTTCTCTTCCAACATTATACTGGGCCATCATGGGATCCAACAAATCCAAAACATGTACCCATATCACCAATTACTAGAGGAAACCACACACAAATTCCATTAGAAATGGCATGGGGTATTACTATTCACAAATCATAGGGTCTGACACTAGACTTTGCAACAGTTGACATCAGGAAAACAGAGAAACAAGGCCTTACATTTATAGCACTTTCCAGAGTGAAATCAATTAACCACCTGTAGATTCACCCCGTTTTCACCTACCAGAGGTACTCAAAGTTGTAAGGTGTTGCATCAATCATTCTAAGGAAAAAGGAAGAGGAATGTTTGCTAAAGCTTTCACACATCACACAAGAAATTTACTTGCAAAACAAACAAAATCAGGTACTGAAACCGCAACTTCATTACAATTTTACATGCTGGATATCTTCTATCAAATGTATCAAAACATTACAATATTCACACTTTGCAAGATCAACATCAAAAGTAACCAATATTAAATTCAGTATAAAACTGAAGAAGCCTCTTAGATGTGAAAACTCTGCAAGAACAGGTACACCTCTATCTTCCACTGTTTTGTCAACTATTTTATTGCTTTGCAAATATACTTCTTCTAATATTTACCAAAATTGTTTTCTGATACATTTTTATTTATCACAGGTTTCAAATGCCACCCAACGAAGAAACCTAGAGAACAAAACAAGCACATTAACGCAATACACGAGCAGTAAAACATGTAAGTGCGCCCAATAACAATCATTAATATTCTATACTTGTTGAATACATTTACCATTTCATAACACAATTCTAATACAACTTATTTGTCATAGGTTTAAGATGATATACATCAGATGGATATACATGTCTACATACAAACCATTTAGAATAAGTTATCTTTGTGATAAAATTCATATTTTGAGAACCAAAACATTGACTAAATTATCTACAGTGCCAATACTATATACTATATATCACTAAAATTACTCAATTTAACATTAATTACATTCTCTCATTATCATGCATTAACATTTTTAGGTTGTCCCTACTTTTAGATTTCACCTTTCGATGGAGATCACCATCCAACTCACCAATGTCTTTACTTTCAAGGTATGTAACCTTTTTCAGATTATTTGCAAACTGATTGTCATTGTTTATTCTACACTTGTTGAATACATTTACCATTTCATAACGCAGTCCTAATACAACTTGATTGTCACGGGTTTAAGATGATATACATTAGACAGACATACATGTCGACATACAAACCATTTAGAATAAGTTCTTTTTGTGATAAAATACTTATTTTGAGAACCAAAACATTGACTGAATTATCTACAGTGCCAATACTATATACTGTATATCATTAAAATTACTCAATTTAACATTAATTACATTCTCTCATTGTCATGCATTAACATTTTCAGGTTCTCCCTACTTTTAGATTTCATCTTTCGATGCAGATCACCATCCAACTCACCAATGTCATTACTTTCAAGGTATGTAACTTTTTTTAGATTATTTGCAAACTCATTCTCACTGTTTATCCTACACTTGTTGAATACATTTACCATTTCATAACTCAATCCTAATACAACTTATTTGTCACGGGTTTAAGATGATATACATCAGATGGATATACATGTCTACATGCAAACCATTTAGAATAAGTTCTCTTTGTGATAAAATTCTTATTTTGAGAACCAAAACATTGACTGAATTATCTACAGTGCCAATACTATATACTATATATCATTAAAATTACTCAATTTAACATTAATTACATTCTCTCATTATCATGCATTAACATTTTCAGGTTGTCCCTTCTTTTAGATTTCACCTTTCGATGGAGATCACCATCCAACTCACTAATGTCATTACTTTCAAGGTATGTAACCTTTTTCAGATTATTTACAAACTCATTGGTAGGTTTTTCTATGCTTTGCCACTTCCCCATCATCAACTCACTATTACATAATACTATTAGATTGCAGGGTTGTTGCATATTGGTACGATTTTGTATACTTTGCCACTTCATCATCATCAAGCCTTTTACTCAGTCTACAATACATACCCTTTTGCTCTCTAAGGTAAATGCCTTTCTGTTTCATTATCCCTTGTTTGTTCATTTCGTCCAGTTTTAAGTACTCATACAATTTATTCCTCACAGGTCTTACATGATATAAATCAGATGCATTTCAACAAAAGGCTATATAACATGCTACTCCTACCAGCATGGGGGATGGAGGGTGGATAACAACATTTTTCTGGGTCCAACAAATACTATTGGTTGGGATTAATACAACCTACAATACAAATCATTGTCAAAAAAACACTTCATGGCAATTTCTTTCAGTACATCATGCTACATTCAACAACATGGGGGATGGTGAGTGGACAACTTTGTATTTTGGGAACAACCATTGGTTGGGTTATGTACAGTGCCTATACTATTTACCATATATATATAAATAATTCGATTTCAATATTAATGCATTCTCTAATTCTAATGGTCAACAAATAAGTTTCTTCTAACTTTACAATTTCTTTACAATTAGAACTATCGGCCTCCTGTTGCAGGCACTCCCCCTGCAACTACTAGTTTAAAAAGTGAGAGGTGGAGCTCATTCCTACTTCATAAGGAAAAGCACATGGTCTGAATAAGGGAGGAGTCTTAGTACAAATTTTAATATCACTATCACAATGTGTGTCTCATCACAAAAGTCTAACAAATCAAGAAATTTGATGAAGAACAAAGTAGAGGCACATAAATTACAAGATCTTGTTTCTATACCAATAAAACATATTAAACGCAATGTAATGATATATATTAGTGTGAACTTGATCATGATAGAGAGATCTTGCATAGACTTTTAAGGTATTATACATACAAAGGTCTTATTAGTTCCTGTCTACATTTTTGTAATTTGAATTTTGACATATTTTCTTAAATTTTTAATAATATAATTCATCTTTTCCTTATTTACTTATTTTGCAAATGGTCATTGTAAAATATGTATTTTTTTAGTTAGATGACCCAATATTATATACATGCAATCAAAATAACAATAATTTTTTTGTCTCCATAATGATAAATGAGTATTGAATTCCATAAAGATTCTAGAAAATTTTATTTCATTGAGTGAAATCCAACAAAAACTACGTAAAATATTATGTGATGGATGTGTTTTTCACAAAGCCCTCAAAAAGATGATGTGCACCTCAAAAAACAAGGCTCATTTGGAGCCTCGAAGGGCCTCAAAAATGAAAATGAAAAGGAAACAAACATAAAAGGGAAATAGTGATGAATACTAAGAGAGAGGGGGGGGGGGGGGGTGAATTAGTATGCCAAAAAATACTGTAAACAAACTTTTAAATAGTTTAGCAGAAACCGGTACAACAGATTCACTAATAAACCGGTTAAGATAAATGCAAATCAAATAGAAAACAAAGCATTCACCCACAAGAGCACAATCACCATAACACAAGATATTTGATGTGGAAACCCAAATGGGAAAAACCACGGTGAGCAAAAACTCACAAGTAACTATCTGCATAATAGAAACTAGACTGGTTAACGTCATACAATGTTCTTCACTAGAATAGATCCTGTTAGGAATCTAGATCTTTGTTAGGAGATAAGTTTTGTTAAAGACTACCTTGTTAAAGTATTTCAGATCCACACTTGTGAACCACCTTGTTAGAGGATTTACAAAGGCTTTACTGAGCCTACCTGGTTAAGGGTTTCAGACTTGTCAAAGATATTAGTAATCAACAAGTGAATGATCTAGATAATAACACATTATGCTTAGTTAGATCCTTGACAGCTCATTGTTATTGCATTTCAACATTACTTCAATCTTCAATATCTCCACACTCTATCTCTTCACATAGACCTAATCTTCTCTTCAATGATCGCACATGACCTTTTCTCTTCTATGTCTCACACATGCAAACCCTAGACATGATGTCCTTATAAAGGAAACTGATTTCATATCGGTCCAATAGGATTAGAATACAAGTTCCTAGGTTCAGTGTATCTAGACACATTTGGTAACACGACACAAAAACATTGCCAAAGTATCGGTGGATGATAACTCATGACATATTACAGTAATACCAGTTGGTAACTCATCACAGAGTAATACCAGTTAATACAATATACCGATCACCGATTGTCAAAAATGAAGACTGGTAGATCGTAGTGTTCCGATCAAAAGTTAACTACCGCTTGGTTCCTTCGTAGCGCTTGAGCTCCTCGAACCGTTTGGGGTCTTCATACCACTTGTAGTCTTCATACAATCTGTGACTGGTAAACCATTTTCTACAAAACATCGATAGTCTAAAGACTATACATTCAATAATACATAATACCGGTTGGATCAATTACCGGTTGAACATAACTCATACATCAAGAAAGTGTGTGTCCATCAATGACAATCAAAACATCATCAAAATGCCAACAATATCCCCCTTTGGCATTGATGGCAACACTTAGGAAAATTTTGACATCTAAGTGTTTTTTACAACAAAAATGCCATAATCAAAATTACTCCCCCTAAGCATATACACTACCCCTTTTGCAAAGATTACAATGTGCACTACTCTTCGAAATGGTAACATGAAAGTACATGAAATGGTAACATTCACCAAAATTTTAATGTACACTACTCCCCCTTTGCCAAGAATGACAAAGTAATGCAAAGTAACCCCTTTTTGCTTATATAATAAAATAGAGTAGATGTTCATGACAATAAGGAATGAAATTTCTCAAAAACAGATTTAAAGTCCTGCACAAAAGTTTTCATGGCCAATGTCCATGACTCAAGTAAGGAGGTAGCAGCCTCACTTTCAGTCTTCATCTAGAATGCCAGTTCTTCCATTGAATCGATGGTACTCAGCTCTTGAGTTACCGTGATGGCTTCCAAGTTGAGAAAACATCTCTGAAGAACCTGCAATTTAGGTAATAGAAGCAGTTGAAGCTCCTGCAAATCTTTAGTCCGGTTGCTGATCTCTAAGTCCATCTTGGCAGTCTGATGCTGAAAATGATGAACCGTTTTCCCATAGGTAGTGAATAAGTCATAGGGCATCTTGAAGGTGCTGATATATCCCTATAACTCCGATTGGAGTTGAGCTTTCTGTTTGAGCACATCTTCACAAAACATATGGGGTTGGTAGATTTTACTCAAAAGTAGTTTTCCCTCATCCATAGCAACACTGATGTCATTCTGCTGCTTCAGTAGTTGTGTCCTCAGTTCATTCATTTGCTTGACTAAGGCAACATTGAGTGCCTTTTCATGGTTCTTCTTTGCAGTTGCTTCAGCAACATCTTCCAAGCATTGTACCTGATCCTCCATTATGGTACAAAGAAGTTTGAGCTTGGATAGAGAGGAATCAGTACTGGGGAGGCTAGTACCGAGAATTAGACTGGTAAGGGTGTCAACTGCAATTTGTATGACATCCTGTTCTTTCTTCCTCCGCAATTCTTCTAGTCTCTCCTATGTAAGTTTGATGCCTCAAAGTAGCTCAGACTCATCTTGAGATTGAGTCAGACATGCAAGAGTTAGATCAATAGGACTGGTGGAATCAACCTGCTGGGTTTGATCACTGGTTGCCTTAGGAGTCTGCCCACCTTCTTCGGTTTGGATCTTTGCTTGTTTTCTCTTCTCTGCTTCCTTCTCTTCTTCCACTCTTTTCTTGTTTAACAAAATTCTTTAAAAATATGTTTACGTTCTTCTCTTCCTCTTTCTTTTTCTTCTCTTCTTGTTTCTTCTCCATTTCTTCCTTCTTCTTGTCCTCTTCTTGCTTTTTCTTCTCTTCCTCCTTCTTCCTTTCTTCTTCTTTCCTCTTGTCTTCTTCTTTCTTCTTCTCTTCTTCTTTTTTCTTATCTTCTTCTCTCTTCTTTTCTTCTTCTTTTCTCTTATCTTCTTCTCTCTTCTTCTCTTCTTTTTTCTTATATTCTTCTTGCCTTGCTTTTTCCTCTTATTCTTTCTTTGTCTTCTCTTTTTCCTATTTCTCTTTTTCATCTTTTTCCTTGTCATGTTTCTCTTTAGCATCTTTTTCTTTGTCTTGTTTCTCTTTCTCTTTGTCAAGAGTGACATCCTCATTATCTAATATATAAACATCAATAGGATCAATTTGTTCTATCACTCTTTCACCTTGACTGTCAAATACCTCATCCAGTTTGCCTAATGATAGGTCAGATTCTTGTTCAGTCTTCTTAGTGGCTTCAGCTACCCAGTGTATTTCGACAATAGCTTTAACATGTATATGTGTGTCCTTTTCCATTTCAAAAGCTTTACCTTCTAGTAGCCCGAGTCTTCTCCTTCTCATGAAGAAGATGCCTTTGTTCTTATCCATTATTTCAAATAATTCAGAATTTGAAGCATCGGGAAAGTATTGTGCAAAATTTTTCTCCCTGATCTCCTGTTCTCTTTCAATGGCAATGCGTCATTTATTATCTAAAGAATTATACAAAGAATATGGTGTAACTGATCTAATCTCCGATGGCGACCGATCATTAATACATAGGTATTTAATGACTTCTTGTTCTACCTCTCCTTTCTCATTATCATTAAAATCATCAAAATGTTCTTTTAAATCATCAAGCAATTTCCTCCTAATGTTCTTAATGTTCCTCTGACAATGTGTCATTGGCTTATAAGAAGAAATGTCTATATTTACCAGTGCAGAAGTTGCTGGTACATTACCGGTAGACTTCAGTTTTTTTCTTGATTGCCTTGTCTTCTTTGTTTGACTCTCCGATTCAGTGTCTTCTTCCTCCGGTGAGTGATTCCTGGATTTCTGCTTCCTCTCAAATACTTTAGCGGGAATGATCTCAGGTTTCTTTTTGGCTGCTAACCGCTTGGTCACTTTTAGACTGGTAGATGTAACCAGTGCAGCTACGGATGGCACTGCTTTGCCCTTTTTCTGTTTTGGTTCCTTAATTGGTGTGACCCTCTCCAAGTAGGTACCGGTTCTTTTCTTCTTTGCATCTAGTGGCAAGGCAAGTAGGGTAGAGGCATACCTGATCAATAAGTCATTCACCACTTCATACCCCATGGGGCCAACCACTTCCTTTCTTGGTTCCACCACTTCCATTATGCAGTCATCTATCCTTATTGTGAAGCAAATGTCATCTTCATACATCTTCACAATATCACTAGATATCCTTGTTCTTTGGTTCATCTTTTGTTTGAATTCATCAAAATACTTATCAAGAACCTCAGGATATCCAGTTCCTACTGCTTGTAGACTTTCCTGAATTTGTCTGGAAACCGGTAGGTCAACAGACCATTGAACATCACCTACTCTAGGGAAATAACCTTGAAAGTAGAAGAATAAACCGACCAGAAGTTGGCCAAACCTAAACCTTAGAGAATTGTCCTGTTTGATGGACTTCAAATTCAACAACAATTGCTTCTGTAGATAGGTACATAGGTCAAATGTAGTGTCTTCCTTGATCATCCTATAAGTAGCATTCACTGCAGCAGCAGGGACATAATTCATTCTGCTAGCATAAAATATCCGGTAACCAATCACCATGCAAGCATATTTTACCAGATCATCAAAGATGGTGTTGACGGTCATCGCCCATTGGTCACTCATAGAACTGGTGAGCTTTGTCATTTCAGTTTTGGTGACCTTCCGTAGAGCTAGTACCTCTCCAATATTGCAGAAACCGGTGATGGCATAAATTGCTTCCAGTGTGATGTCATGGGTCGGCTCGAGATACATCTTGTCACCATGCACTCTACTAAGGATGATGCAAATATGTTCTTCTGTGAACTCTTCTAGAAAATATACCGCATTGTGCAGTTTCATCTTCTCAAGGACACTATACTAAGGTTTGATCTTCTTGTCATCCCCACAGAACAAACTATCTTAACAGGGTAGGCTCAGCAAAGCCTTAACAAAAAACTTGCCTTTTGGGTTAGGACCCCAAGCCAAAATATCTCTCTCCTTGAGGGAACTACATAACCTGCCCTCCAAGATATTAACCAACACATGATCTTCATCTGAGCCACCCAAGGGCCATTCAAGAGGATCCTTCTAGCAAGTCACCTCAACCTGTCCAATGTGCCTAACCATTTTAAAATTCTCCACCTTAACCCATCCAACATCACTGAAAATGTTGCAAAGAGGCTAAAGCTATGGATACATAGACATAACAGGAGGGTGACCATCCCAAGACTCCTGCCAAAAAAGAGCTTCGAGCTTCTATTACAAATCTAGAAAAGGTCATCTTTAATAAGTGGGCACCTTTTTTAAGAGTATCCTAGATACAAGAGCCCTTGCCCACTAAACTAAGATGAGGCATCTCATGATCATTAGCACTAGGGAGATACTTGTGGGTTAAAATCTTGGCCCAGTCCTGATCCTGACTATTACACCACCTCCAATACATCTTAGCCACCAAGGCCTTGATAACCAGAGAAATAGATCTGACGCCAAGACCCCCAGCATGTCTCGGTCTACAAACAGAGTCTCATTTAACTAAACTCCACTTATAAGAAAGAAAACTACCAGACCAAAGAAATTGATGGGAAAGAGCATCAAAATCTCTCACAAAGTTGGAGGGGGAGCCTGCACAAAACACTTATAAATGGGAAGTGCTTGCACCACAGTCTTCAGAAGAATCACTCTTCCAAAAGAGGATAACCACCTGTAAATCCAATGATTAACCTTGCAACAAATTTATCCAAAATTCCTTGCCAAAAATCTCTGTGTTGAACCCCCAAATTTAAAGGAATCTCAAGGTACAACACAGGAAGGGATCTCGTCTGAAAACTGAGGATCCTAACAATCCTATATTAAATAAGCTGAGGATTATTAAAGAAATATATGGATGATTTATCTTCATTAATTTTTTGACCCGAGGCTTTGCAATAGATATTCAAATCTCTCCTAAAATTCACTGCCTAATTGATTCTGACCCTGCCCATCAAATCTGTGTCATCCACAAACTCAATATGAGAGTAGGGAGGTAGAGCACTGCTCCAACTCTAGCCCTGAATAAGACCATGTCTCACATGGGAAGTGAGAAATCTGTCAAGACCTTGAACCATGAGAATAAATAAATAGGGAGATAAAGGGTCCCCTTGTCGAAGCCTCGACGGAGTACTAAACAATTCTGAGGGTTCTCCATTAATAAGAACTAAGAAGGAGGTAGAATTCACATGATTAAGAACCCAATTCACCCACTCTTCTCCAAAACCAAAAGCCAAAACGATCTTTTGTAAGAAATCCCAACTCACCTTATCATAAGCTTTGGCCATGTCAAGTTTAATAAATATAGCCTTCTCCTTAGAGGAAGCCATTGAATGAATAACCTCCATTGCTGTCACAACTCCATCAAGGATCTATCTTCCATCAATGAAACCACCTTTCTCCTTAGAAACCAAAGTGCAGAGGAGAGGTTTGAGTCATTCAGCAATCAATTTAGTGATTATCTTGTAGACAACATTATATAAATCATTAGGCTTGTACAGATCCAAACTATTATCCCCCTCCTTATTAGGAATGAGAGCCAAGAAGGTAGAATTCATAGATTTGAGCATTTTTTTATTCGTATGAGATTCCTAAACCACATCTAGAAGATCATACTTTATAATCTCCCCAAATTCCTAAAAAAACTTAATAGGAAACTCGTTAGGGCCAGGAGCCTTACCTTTTTTCATTTGAAACACAACCCCATCAAGTTTAGATAACAAAATGGGGTGCGAGAGAGAATCATTCATTTCAATAGAGACGAGAGGGGGAATATAGTTCAAGATGGCCCTCTCTTCCACCATAGCTTTAGGATCCTCTTTGGTAAACAAATTAGAAAAATAATTGACATCTTCCCTAGCAATTTCTTCTTTAGATGAAATATGAACCCTTTCTAAAGATATGAGAGAGGTAATATAGTTACCATACCTCTGAGCCTTAACAAAATTATGAAAAAAAGCTAGGTTTCTATCACCTTCTTGGAGCCAATCCACATGGGACTTTTGTTTCTAGAAAATCTCCTCATGCAACTCACACTCTTCTAAGTCCTTAAGAACAAGGGACTCGGCCATACTGAGCTCCATAGTCATCCCTTGATCCCTAATTTGACATGTAACCTCATCCAACTTGGATTGAGCTGTCATCTTGTGTCTATGCATATTCCCAAAACGTTGTTTATTCCACCTCTTCAGCGTGTATTTCACATGTTGTAATATCTTCCCAAAGGTGTACATAGCCCGCCCATGGGTAGGCACCCCTTCATACCACCAATCAACCATAAGATCCTTCAATGAATGATCAAAAAGCCACATCAATTGGAATTTGAAAGAGGGATTTTTGGAGGTTCTAACATATGTAATAGAAAGCTTAATAGGCCAATGATAAGAATCCCTCCAATCAAGAATTTTTGAACTAGTGGACACCTATCATGCACCCAATAACAGGAAACCAAAAATCTATCAAGCCTAAATCAGAGACAGCCTCAACACCACTCCTATTATTCCATGTAAAGACACCATTAATTGGTTTCACATCAATGAGATTCAAGAAACTAATATTATTCCTGAGTAAATTTAAGGAAGGATCAAGCCTAAATAACCCACCTCGTTTTTCCTCCAAACTAGTAAGGACATTAAAATCTCCAACTAAAATTCAGGGGAGAAAAGGATCTTGGGCCTAAACAAGATTGATGTGAGCCCAAAGATGTGACTTACTCACAAGATCAGTAGGAGCATAGATATTAGAGAAGAGGCATCTTTCTCCAATTTCAAAGCTAGAAGAGACCATAGAAATGGAAGACCTGCTATAAAACCACCACAAAGGGGAAAATTTCCTTGGGTTCCAGAAACAAGAAACCCCCTAGAACTGCCATGAGAGCTCACTCCCTGCCAAAGGCCCTAGGGCCAGACACGCAAAGCACAACTGGCCAAACCATCCACTGAAAGATTGGTTTCCAGAATAAAAACAACATCAGGAGACTCAGAGTCAATTAATCTATGAGCAACCTCCTATCTAGGGATAATGTTCAACCCCCTTACATTCCATGAGAGCACAATCATTTATGTGGTTGAGACAAGTGGGAATCAATGGGCTTCACAGACCCCGACTCAATCAAAGTAACAATAATAAGCTTAAGCTTTTCTTGATCCATTTTTCATCCACTCCTTAAAGGTTTGTCTAAAGAACCCTTTTTGAGGGTCTTCTATTGTAAGCCTAAAATAGGCAGGGCTTTGTTACTCTTCATAGAATCTAAGACCACTATGGTGGTAGGAGGAGTAGACGCCATGACCACTGCACCTCCAAGGACTTGTGACCCACTAAGATCTTTATTATCCTGAATATGGGAAGGCAAATCCATAAACATTTGAACATCCTGTTGATTCTCCAAAGATAGGGCCTGGCCCTCTTTCTTGGAATCCCCATCCAACACCTCATGTTGAAATTGGGCACCCAAGGAAATGTCAACTAGAACTCCTTTCTCTTGGACCAAATCATCTATAATATCAAACCTATTTAGGGTAACATGATTTTGCCTATCCAACTAGGTTCTCTTCTTTCCTTTGCCTTTATTCCGAGGTTTGATAAGAATGAAGCCTTCTTTATCACCAGGACCATCAGGCATAGAGGCTTTCCCCTTATCTTCCCCCAGAACAGAGCGATGAGGATCGAAAATGGTCAATTTAGAAGATTTATTTCTGGGACATCTCCGTTGTAAATGGCCATATTCATGACAAATTATGCATCTAAATGGCAAGGTCTCATAGTCCAATTGTTGGATCCAAGAAGATGTCCCCAAACAGATTTCCATGGAGTTTGGCAAAGGATTATTTAAATCAACTTCTACACATATATACGATCGTAGGAAATTACCTTTTGATCTCGAGTTTGTGAAGCCGAACCCACAGGTTTACCAAGAAGCAATGAGATTGAGTGAAGAATATCTTCTCTCTAGAATTCCAATGGAAGCCTCGACAATTGGATCCACACAAGCACAAGAGAGGGAAGCTCCTGAGTTAAATTAAATCCAATATGCCAAGTTTTGATAAATAGTCCCACCTGGTTGAAAAAATAAGGGTCACCCTCAAAAGCCTTGTTCATTTCTACTAGGTTGGAAAAAATAACTAGAAAATAGTTATTGGCTACTATAAGTAGCTCGATATTCGCTTCAAGATTCCAGACACAACATGCCCAAGACTCTAAAAGAGGTATAGAGAGGCGAAGATCAATAAATTTGCATAGGAGAGCATGACTACACCAATATTCAACATCCTTCGAAATTTACTCAAGTTGAATAACCAGAACTAGACAATCTTGGGATCTCTCCCAACAACCATTCACCTTTTCATGTGAAAAGGCTCTTTTGAAGAAGAGACCCCTGCCCCTAATTGGGAATTACTAATGTGTTCCTTTCCACATGCATGCATCAAATGAGACGGATCCGCCATATCCATATCTCTAGAGATCATTTGAGAAGAGGATAATCCTCTATTGTCCATGGACCCAGAGAAAATACCAAAAAAAAAAAAGAAGAGGCATGGAAAACCCAACCCCAAAATCCCGCACACCCCCAACGAAAACCTAGAGCAAAAGAAACAGAAAAGGGTTGCAAAAAAACCCTGTAGTAACCCAGAAAACCCAACCACGGGAAAGAAAAAACCGACCCCTAGCAAGCAAGAAACCCCCTGGAACGAAGCAAGCAGAGTGCAGGACATAAGCTAGGACACGTCGACCCTAGCATGATACCCACACAAACACAGAGCCATCCTTCTCTCCTCTTGACCAAGTCTCCTTCTAAATATAACTTTTAATATCTAAATTATATAACATTTTTTAAAAATCTAAATTATATATATGAAAACTTTAACTTTAATATCTAAATATTTAATATTTAATATTTTATCTTTAAATTATTAATACTTCAATACATATGTTAAAATATTTCAATATTTGTATATAAATCATAGAAGAATATTTACTCACATATTTTTTTAAAGATGTTTTACCATATAATTTATATATTACAAGTTTAATATAATTTTTAATATCAAATATATATAATGAACAACATATAAATTATAAATAAGTTAAATATTTATTTTATAATGATTATAATTATGTATTTGTGTGTGTATAAAATTTTGGCTAAAATTACAGATTAAATTTTTTAATAAATTAAATTTTCATTTTATAGTACAAAATTATATATATATATATATATATATAAAATTTTGTAAACATTAAATAACAAATTGGAAAACTTAAATAGCGGTGAAGAAAAATAATAACTTGCCCACTGATCTGTGCACACGAAGGTTACATGAGGTACGATATATAGGAGTTCACACGCTTTTTATGGGTATCAAATTATCTGATGTTTTTTCTTGATTCAACTGCCTGTCATAACCTCTGCATTCTCGTGTAATGATATGTAATGGATTAGTTGTGTTGGTATGGAGGATAAAAAATCTTATTTACTTAGACCCTTCCTCGTGCATTACACACGAAGTGAACGCATCTTAAAAGGAATTAGACAAAGCTCTGCTTGCAGGAGAAAAAACACAAGGGTGCAACGATTGAAAGGGAGCCACTTAGGCGATCCTGACAGATAAATAGGGAATTTCCCAATAGTTCTAAATTGCTATAGTTGACAGGGTTGACTATGAATTTGTCAATGCCAAACTATATGCAGTTGTATGACTGTGAGTGAGAACTTGTCACATGGAGTAAAAAACACAGGCATAAGCCAAGAACAAAGAGCTTGAGTTTCTATCGAGCTCTTGAGATTTTGAAAATGTTAGATATCTTCAACATTCTTTTGTAGTTGACATTCACATTACAACAGTACCTTTCTAGCTTGTAGAAGGGGTTTCATTCATCCTATTGGATTGTATTGTATGGCAGTCTATAGGATTTCTTTGATTGCAAGTGCAATTCGAAGGTTTGGAAATAGTGGTTTTTTCTGTTATAGGTGTTTGGATGTCAAAATATTGCAGCAAGATATCCATGAAAGCCTCAATGAAGCATCAAGCCTTTTAATCACCAATTGACAATAGCACCCTGATGGGATTTGATCCCACCTTTCTAAATTTTGCCCCAAAATTAGTTTTTTCTAGATTAATTTATGTTCTTTTTTTTTGTTCAAGACAAGTTTATTCTAAAGACTGTTATTGGCACGTTTTACTTCTACAACAAGAAGCATACTTGTTTTACTGAAGATCATTGACAATAAAGCAATGAGTGGAACGCTTGCCATGTTTGTAGATCATAATATTCCTTCAACCCCTCCCTCCCGATCTTTTTCTTTCGATGTCTGTTTTTCTATATTTCTTATAATGATACTTATATCATCTTATAATTTCATATTTATAACCTTTATTACCTTGAACAAATATTTTGGTTTCAATTGGTACTCTTGTCCTATAGCAATTCTTTATAAACATCATATTATTTTGTTCTCCTTACTATATTTTACTGTAGTATATCACAATTTATTGATATTTATTAGCCAATATGTTATTCTTAGGTGGGGAATTCCCCACCAGAATCCACAATTCTCACGCCGGTTTCTAGGACTGAAAAATATTTTGGTTGGCTTCATCGTAGTTGTGCGCTTGGTTAATGCGTTCAGATATTCATTAACGTTGTGTTGTCATGAATTCATTATTGCTTAGTCAACTATAGTCAAACTTTCGTATAAGTAGATCTGTTAAAAACTATATTTTTCTTTTTTAAATAAATGAACTCGAGACACGAGGAAGAATACCTGATGTTGGTGTAAGTGAAGAGCTTCCCCATTGCAGCAATAGTTAAATAAGCTCAACATCGGTGTTGTGGAGAGTGGAAAGCCCTTGTGCTTCTTTATTTTTTATCAGACTCTTCTCCTTCACATTCACAACCCATACTCCTCACTATAATATATTTCAAGATCAACTAATATACTCCTCACTATAATGGATTGTGAGTGGAATTATATTCCCATGTCTTACACTCTCAATAGACTAGATGTCTATGTGCTATCCTCCTTCCTAACATCCCTCTTCCTTGCAAAGCAATCTAGCCATGTTGGAAGGCATGTGAATTGTTTGACAAAATTTAGCAAAGAGATGTGTCTAATGGAATCGTGATGTTTGGAGGATATTCATGAAATGGTTTGGTTGAGAAAGCTTTACAAACTCTCAACCAAATGTGGCTGGCTGGAATAAAGCCAGATCCTAAGACCTTTGCCTACATCCTCACTGCCTGTGCCAAATTGGGAGCTGTGGAACCTTGTCATTGCAACATCCCTATAGCATGTATGCAAAATGTGGAAGCATAGACCAAGCATGTGAACTGTATCAGAATGCCTAAAAGAAATGTGGTCTCGTGGAATACCATGATTGGAGGATATGCAAAAAAAAAAGATTTGTTAAAAAGGCTTTTGAAACTTTCAAGCAAATGCAATGGGCTGGCATTGACAATGATTCCAAGAACACACAAAATGAATTTTTTGAAAAGGCTTTAGAAACTTTCAAGCAACTGCAGTTGGCTTGTGCAAGCCACAAGCCAGGTTTCACAACCTTTATCCATCCTCAACCATAATCAATGATTACATGAAGGTGCCATGCCTTCGTCACTGGTATGATAAACCTTTATTTATGTTAGGCAACGAGAAACAATGCTTCCTCAACAAGGTATGATAAACCTTTATTTATGTTAGGCAATGAGAAACAATGCTTCCTCAACAAGACAAAACTCCAATACAAATAAATCTATCTTCTTTAATATAAATATACCTTATTATCAGCATAACTATTACACCTTATTTTGGTGCAAATGCTCCTAAAATCATATTATTCTTTAAAACTTTTGATTCTACTAAAACTTTTTATTGTTAGTTCTTAGCACTCATATATAGCAAATGTTAATAACTTTTACATGAATACAATTTCTATTCTATGTTATATTTTTTGCCTCGTTATATTTGTTCTCTTCTCCATTTATCATTACTTGATTCCACTTTGCTTTATTTCTATTCTCTCAATTAAATTGTTTGTGACCAATTTTCTTACCATATGAAGATTAAATTCTTTTATTTGAATTTGTGGTTTTCTAGCATGCACTAATTTTTAAGTACAATATAAGTTAGTTTAGAAGACTTTCAAATTTCAAGAATAATACAACTATCTTCATATATTACTTATGTTCTAGGATTTTTGTTAAATTTAGATTCGTTATTATTTATGGAATTGAGTAGAATTTTTTTTCTGTCCTATTTTAATTATGCAAAATATATTATCTCAATTTATTTAATTCATTATTATTGTTGAATACTACTATCTTATGCAGGAAGAAAACAAACACTATTAGTTACAAACCAAGAGAAGAATTCAAGTAACAAAACACACAACACTCAACTACAATATATATAAGATAATCGAACTTTTACCTACTTTTTTTTTTATTGCTTTGTAACAATTTTTTCTTTTTAATTGATATCATTCTAGATTTGTGTACATTTTTAAGTCTCGTGTTTCAAGTAAAACTCTATGATCCTTAACACATGAGAAGAAAGCTTAATTTTCAGCTTTTCTAATTGTTTGGTTTTGTATAACATTTCCCTTCCATGAAGGATCTCAATTAGAATCATGAAATTTTAAGCAGTTGGTTGATGTTTCTGATGTAACTTTTAAAAAAAAAAAACTTTTATTTTTTATAATATAGGTATACTATATTTTATTATTTATTTAGAAGAAATCACATTATACTCTTACTATAAAATACCTTTCTTCAAAAAAAAAATTAAAATGAATAATAAGCAAATATAAATAAAGTAAAATAATTTAAAAAAATGATAATATAGATTTTCATATTTCCACCTTATTCATAAATATAAATTACAACTCCTATATATATAAATATAAAATTGTACTTGCATGATTGTTGTTAATTTCATATTTGTATTTCCCTTTTTTAAATTTCCACTTATCACATTTTGATTTTTATACGGTATCAAAATGTACAAGGTGTCAACGAATAAGTGTATTTACATTACACCGTTAGAAAGAGACTGTTAAATTCTAGGCCTAATTGATTCCACTACACTGACACACATTTTTTGTATTCATTGTCCGTGTATTGAACAATCTTTATGGTTTATATTATGCAAAGATTTTCTTCAGAATGGTTGCAACACAATCTGCTACTACGATGTGGTATCATGCTTCTTAGCAAATTATATGGACTTGGTCCACAATTCATAATCGTGGAGAAGTTGACACATGCATATATTAAAGAATATTTTCCTCCAAAAATTGGTTACACTGAAGCTATTGTTGCATATGATGCAACTAAGTGTCATGGGTGAACCCACAATAGTGGGTTACACTTTTTTGCCAACTTTGACACTACAATATTCATTTTTTTTAAAAACTCCAGATTTAGACACCTATTACTGCTAAACCGTAAGGAATTTGCAGATGATGTGAACTAGTGATTTGTGTCATTTTGTATGTATATTCTAAAAATATTATTTTGATAATTTTTGGAATCAATTTGCTTCCATTTTTCTGTCTCCTTCGAAAACTAGTTTTTTTCAAAAAACAACATTTTTAAAGAGTGATACTCACTCTATATAGCATAACTTTTCATCTATAATAGATAAGAACATGATTATTTCGAATTTGGTTTTGTAACATCCATATGTAGTGTTTGCAATTGGTTTTGTAACATTATCTTTAATATTTCATAATTTATTAAGATTTGAAGTTGAGTTAACTGTAATTTTGACATGTGTCCATTTAATATTACATAACTTGTTGTATATGTAACGAAAATCATTTTTTTTTGTTGGAAAAAAGGACTTCAATACCTAGTGCGTAAATATTTTTTAAAATTTTTTGGGTGACGTTTACTATTTTTCCATAAGCATTGAACTCAGAGGTTGATGTTCGGTGTGAAACCTATGTTCAGTTAATCTAAAAAAAAAAATCTTAATAAACTCAATACATAATAAAATAATAATTATCAGAAAGCTTGTTTCGAGTACTATTTGTATCCATTTGGATTTGTCAAAATTCGTCCATTTAAGCACCCAAATTGAGCTTCGAAGACCAAATTTTTGTAGAAACTAGGAGGGTTTTTGGGAGAGACATCTAATAGGCACTTATGATAGAACATATGTTCGATACAAAGGGGATTTGATTGAACCCTACGTCATCAATATTCATTGTAACTACCACTTTCTATCGAACATGGCATTTTTTAACTGTTGACGTTTGATAGAAACCCCACTCGATCGTACTTTTTTTTCTCGGATTCCGAATCCATATAAATGTAGATTTTTTTTTTTTTCTACATCTCAAATTAGAAAATTAATCTGCATTTTTTTACAAAGAAGCCATTTTTAAGTGATTTTTTTGTTGTGTATTTTTTAAAAGGCATATTTTTAAAGGAAGGAGATGGGAAATAAAAGGACAAGGGTAAATAATTCACCTGAAGTGGAACAAAGATGTTGTGAAGAAAAATTGGCAAGATATCATGCGAAAAAAAGAGGTATGCATCTCTATAATTTGTAATTCACCAACCCACTTAAATTAATGAAATTATATAATATATTAGAAATAGAAGGTGATTAAAAATAATACGTACTCTCTCTCTCTCTCCCCCCTTTTAGTCTTTTTAATTGATTAAATTAAATATTTTTAATATTTTTCTCCCTTTTTCTCTTTCTCTCCTTTTAGTCTATCATCTTAAGTCTCTCTCTAGATACTTTTATTCCTATTAGATTAAATCTCTCTCTCTCCTTAATCACTTTACTACTGTCTCTCTCCATCTCCCCATAAGACTTCCCTTAGGACCTATTATGTGATATTAGGACCTATTATGACATAATAGGACCTATTATGACATAATACATCCTATGATGCAACCATGACTGATGGATCCTCAAAGAGAAATGACCGGCTCATGCAGTAAGAGTAACACAATGGAAGCAAGAGTAAAACATTGAAAGAACACATAATTAGATCATATTATCATCATAGAACCTCTGATAATCAACTGGTCATTATCATATATTCTTCACAAAACATCTGGTAATCAACTGATTACATGCAGGCTAACATGCCATATTACAATCCATCTGAAACTCTCAGAGCCATCTGAATCACTAAACATGAATCTAAAAATTCATAACCATTGACTGCCTTACAAATGATCACATAATATCATATATATACCCTCCAGAACGTATACAGATTGGCCACAAAACATTACATTCACCAATGTAGGAAAATGAAACATGTAAATAGGTCAGCCCTAAGATGAAAGGAAATCTCTTCGGAAAAGAACAACCAAGAAGTGTGGATCAACAGGGAGGTTGACCACATGCCAAAGAATATCGAGAAAGACTCAAAATAGATCCATATGCCAATAAACCACTCCAGAAAGAAGAAATCACCAATCGGTAAGCCCAAAACTATCCCAGAACCCAGAAACAGTCAAACTGATAGCAACATCTTGCCGGTGAAGAATCCAAATGGACTAAAAATATGGAATTAAGCACATGAATGAACCTAGAAACTAAAAATATGATCTGCAATGAAAATCAAGCAACTACGGTAACATACCGACATGAACACATAAAACTACACACTGAACTGAACAAGAACTAGCACACCATTTGAACTTCTTCGTGCTCACTGGCTTTGTCAATGCATCTGCAACATTTGCTAAAGTATCAACCTTCTCCAACTTCACTTTTCCATCTACCATATCATGAACAAAATAAAACTGTACATCAATTTGCTTTGTTTTGGCATGGAAAGTAGGATTCTTAGCTAAGCTAATGGCACTCTGGCTATCACAACAAATTGTAATTTGTCCTACATCAAAACCAATATCAGAACACAACCTTTTAAGCCAAATGGATTCCTTACAAGCATGCGTAGCTACCATGTACTTTTCTTATGTCATGGACAAAACGACTATAGCTTGTCACTTACTCATCCAATTGATAGCACCAACAAACATCATGAAAACATATCCATTGGTGGATCTCCTACTGTCAATGTCACCTGCCTAGTCTAAAACCACAAACCCACAAATACAAATTGAATGTCGAGGTCCATTAGGATAACCATGAAAACACAGGGAATACTCAAAAGTACCCTACAAATATCTAAACACTCTCTTCACTGCATCCCAATGTACTCGTTTAGGATTAGCCATAAACCGACTTAGGAATCCCATTGCTTGGGAAATGTCTGGCCTAGTACAGACCATGACATACATTAAACTACCTACAACACTTACATACGGTACTCTGGTCATGTCCTCTATCTCATCAGGAGATTTTGGACAATCCTCAACTAATAACTTTGTTTCTTGCAAAAAAAGAACTACCAAGGATTTGCAAGATGACATGTTGAATCTCTCCAACACCGAGTTCACATGCTTTCATTGGCTCAACCAAAGTTTTCTGCTATCTCTATCTCTTCTGATCTCCATCCCTAGGATATACTTCACTGCACCTAAATCTTTCATATCAAATTGTACTAACAACTAAAATTTCAAACCTGAAATCATATTACCATTCCCAAAAAACAACATATCATCTACATATAAAGCAATAATGAGAATGTGACCATTTTCAGTTTTGAAATATACACAACGGTCAAATTTAGATCTCTGAAATCCCAAACTCAACACATAGGTGTCAAATTTTTGGTACCACATCCTAAGAGATTGTTTCAAACCATACAAATATTTCTTCAACTTACATACCAAATGTTCTTTACCTTCAACCATGAAATGCTCAAGCTCTGATATAAATTTCTTTCTCCAAATCACCATGAAGGAAAATTGTCTTCACATCCATTTCCTGAATTTCCAAATCATATGCTGGAGCAAGTGATAACAGAAAACAAATGGATGCCAGCTTTGCTACAGGAGAGAAAATATCATCAAATTTAATTTTGTCCTTCTGTGAATACCCCTTCGTGACCAACCATGCCTTATGTTTTTCAACACTACCATCAAGACCCAACTTCTTCTTGAACACCCATATACAACCAACGGGTTTACGTCCATCAGACACAAGTACCAGATCCCAAGTTTCATTTTTCTTCAAAGAAACCATCTCTTTGTCCACGGCTTTCTTCCAGGAATCTACATCATCCATACCTATAGCCTCTCTAACAGTCCTAGGTTCATTAGTGTTAGCCAACAAGGTAAAAACACAATTTGAATTCAACAAAGAATAACTAAACCTTTCTGGTGAATAACCAAATTTATCTAGTTCTCACCTATCATGCGTAGACCTCCTCAATAGTTGAGGTTGAGGTTCTTCATCTTCTTCAGAATGTCTAGAACTGCTAGAGCTCTCCTCATTATTAGGTCCACTAGGAGTATGTAGTTCATCTCTTGTCGGAGTAAGTGGAACTTGAACTACCTCATGCTTTTCCTCTTTTTCTTCTAGCTGCAATAATACAATGGAAAGTTTCATCTCTTTGAAAATTACACTTCTGCTATAGAGAACCTTCTGGAGCATTGGATCCTAAAGCTTGTACCCTTTCACACCGACACCATAGCCAATGAAGATATATTTAATCACTTTGTTTTCCAACTTAGACCTCTTCTCACTTGGCACATGTGCATATGCCTCGCATCTATATACTCTGAGATGCCTTAATGAAGGCTTTTTACCAAACCATGCCTCCATGGGTGTCTTATCAACAAGAGCTGGTGTAGGAGATTTGTTGATCATATAACATGTAGTGGCTATATCTTTAGCCCAAAAAATTTGCTCAAGGCCAACTCCACTCAGCATACTCCTAACCCTCTCCATCAACGTCCTATTCATTCTCTCTGCAACTCCATTCTGCTAAGGGGTGTATGGAGTTGTCTTATGTCTTTCAATCCCATTCTCTTTACAAAACTTATCAGACTCCGTAGAACACAAATCACCACCGTTGTTAGTTCTCAAACATTTAACCTTCCTATCAATCTAATTTTTAACCAAGGATTTAAACTCCTTAAACCGACTAAAGACTTCAGCCTTACTCCCGAGGAAATAAACAAATGTCCTCCTACTGTAATCATCTATAAAAGATACAAAATACATAGATTTTGATAACTGAGGAACATTTACAAGACCAAACACATCTGCATGAATGTAGTCCAACACCATAGAAGACTTATGAGAACTTTTATAAAATTGCACACCGTTTTGTTTACCAAAGATACAATGTTCACAGAAGTCAAACTCGAGATTACAATCTTCAAGGCCTTCTACAAGACTCTTAGATTTTAAGGTTCAGAGACCCTTCTCACCAATATGGCCAATTCTTTGGTGCCATAACATCATCTTCTCTGCAAGAAGCTTCATTTCCAAAGAATGAGCACCCTTAGGTACCCAAAAGGCGTGACCATCAGAAGTAGAAGGAACATATTTCTTCACTGCTTTATCCAATGATGAGGATGAAGAATGTAAAGATTTCCTCTTCTTTGACTTATTAGAAGAACTATTGCACTGAACAATGCATGCATCCAACTTGAACAAGGTTCCTATTCGAACTCCTCTAACCAAAACCATAGCTCCTCTGGTCATCTTACATCTTCCACTCAAGAAGACAACTTGCACACCTGCATCATTCAATTTACTCAAAGGAGGTTTTGTGTCAAACCCGGGATATGCAATTCACCATTAATTCCCTTCACTCTACCATTAGGGAATTTAATTTAGACTCTTCCACAACCAACTATTTCTAGATGAGAATCATCATCGAGGTACACCTTTCCACCATCAAATTCATCATATTTTGAGAACCAATCTCTATGTGATGTCATGTGAAAAGATGCCCCAGAATCTATTAACCACACATCTTTAGATGTCTGTGTTGCCAAATCTACAACCAATGCTTCACGGAAATAATCATTCTCCATCTCAATCCTTCCAGATGTGCTCGCCATATTTTTCTACAATAGGATATCAATAAGTTCACTTCTACAAAAGGGTAAGCGCACAAAGATGGTGGTCAAAAAGGGGGGTATAAGTGGACACTTTTTTTCTGAACTCAGATGAACTTGAACTTGGAGGCAAAATTTGAAAGTCATCCACTCAAGATATGAAGATAATCAAAGAACAAATATTGTAGTACTCTGTATCTAGTTTCCAAACTACTAAACTTATTCAAAATTGGATAAGATTAATGGGGTCAAATCCTTCGCACAAGAAAAACTGACTCTTTTTTTTTTTTTTTTTCTGAAAAAACATAACATAGTGTCTGATGTGCGCATCAAAAAAGGCATAGTTAGATTTAGTATTTTGACAAATCCTTTGGCAGAAAGATATTTAAGAGTGAGCACTAGAAGATGTGTATTTTTTTGTAATTTTTTGTTGAGTATTTTTTTTTAATGATTTTTCCAATTGAGCACATCCTGAAAATTTGGTACCTGTTCATGCACGAAGCATAAGTTGCACTAAACAAATCCAAAATACAATTTTTTTTTTTTAAATTGTAAAGAATCAAGTGCACTACAATAATATATAAAGGTTTTTAAATTTGGATACGTATATCAAAAGTTATTCAAAAAATGGTGCACCTATGTCTGTGAGAGAACTATGGAGACACTAGTAAAAGAAATTCAATAATAATATGTTATTGTTGTTCAAATTGAAAACAAATTATATGGTTAGAAAGCTCAGAAGATGGGTGAAAATGTGGGGGCAATTTTAAAAATACCCACTTTATGAAGTGTAAACCTGATGATGACAAAGTCGATAAACCAAGTTGATAAAATAAAACACGTTAAAAATGAGAGAAAAATCAAACTTCCAATCCGTAGCTTTGTCATCCAGGCCTATTTCCAAGCCTAAACAGTCAAAAGCGCGTATGGGGTACTTATGGTTTAAAAAGCGCATACGGGGTATGTATAGTGTAAGCAGTGCGTACGCGCTTGTTTCCCTATAAACAACACGTACGTGCTATTGTATAATATGATATTCTATGTATAATATGTGTATATACATATAATATATAATATGTGTATAATATGACATTGTATATATAATATGTTTATATATATATATATATAATATTAAACATATATATACACATGTAAGTGTATCGTCTCTCCCTCTCTCTCTCTCTCTCCCCCCTTCTCCCTTCCTCAATACCCCATCCCTCTTTCTCTTCTTCTCTCCCTCCATACCCCACTGCAACTGTGTCTACACTTCTATAGAAGTAAGTGAATTTATTTCTTGTCTGCAACTTCCTCTTTGATTTTTATTATGTATCCTCTCTTAAAAAAATTGACTGATGGATTTTTGTGTGTATATTGAATAGGAGGAATAGGGTTTGAAATTGTACCACAGGTGTATTACCGTGACAAACAAAGAAACGTGTAGCAATATTCTTCTCGAATGTGTTTTTAATGAGCAGAGCAAATGTGGAAAATAGTGTCAACAAAGCAACATGATGAGTCAGAGTACCTACAATATGTTTTTCAAAAGAAAACAATAGGTAGGAAGAGAAAGAGGGAGAGTAACACAGATGATGTCCTATAGAATGATAGCGGTGGGTATGCGACAGTTCCCATGTTGTTACACAATGCCTGTCACCTAAAGCAATTAAAGTTTTTTTTATGCATGGTAGTGGTAGTATATGATGATCATCACTTGTCAAACAGCTTGGAATGGTACATACCCATGAAAGAAATCAAGTGTGTAATTCCTATAGTCACAATCGAGATCAGTCTTATAACCTTCCAAATTTAATAGCATCATATGTTTTAGAACTTAGGCAGTACTCTTAGGGTTAGGTCAAGCTCTTACACTTTCTTTTTAATGAAGCCTTGTTGTTTGTTCGCTTGGAGTCTCATTGTATGATGTTCTATTCATAACTTTAAATTTAATATATCATTTTATTAGCCCACCATATGACCCCTTAGGTGTCATTAGAGGTCGTATTGTTTCCTAAGAGGTCATATGGTATCCTGTGACCCCTTAAGACCCCTCCTCTTTCCCTCCTCCCTACTCTCCCTCTCTCCCTCTCTCTCTCTCTCTCCCTCTCCCTCCTTCTACCTCTCTCCCTCTCTCTACCTTCCCTTCTCTCTCTCTCTCTCTCTCTCTCTCTCTCTCCCTCTCCCTTCCTCCATACCCCTTCTTCTCTCCCACCCCCCTCTTCTCTCTCCCTCTCCCTCCCTCTACCTCTCTCCCTCTCTCTACCTTCCCTCCCTCATCTCTCTCTCTCTCTCCCTCTCTCTCCCTCTCTCTCTACCTGCAATATGTTTTTCAGAAGAAAATAACAGGTAGGAAGAGAAAGAGGGAGAGTAACACAGATGATGTCCTGTAGAATGATAGTGGTAAGTATGCGAGAGTTCCCATGTTGTTACAC
The DNA here is from genome assembly GCF_030272615.1 of Cryptomeria japonica. Classification (NCBI taxonomy): domain Eukaryota; kingdom Viridiplantae; phylum Streptophyta; class Pinopsida; order Cupressales; family Cupressaceae; genus Cryptomeria; species Cryptomeria japonica. The sequence continues at coordinate 2,378,809 of NW_026728839.1, forward strand.
AACGCCTGTCACCTAAAAAAATTAAAGTTTGTTGTATACATGGCAATGGTAGTATATGATGATCATCACTTGTCAAACAGTTTGGAACGGTACATACCCATAAAAGAAATCAAGTGTGTAATTCCTATAGTCACAATTGAGATCAGTCTTATAACCTTGCAAATTTAATAGCATCATATGTTTTAGAACTTAGGCAGTACTCTTAGGGTTAGGTCAAGCTCTTACACTTGCTTTTTAGTGAAGCCTCGTTGTTTGTTCGCTTGGAGTCTCATTGTATGATGTTCTATTCATAGCTTTAAATTTAATATATCATTTTATTAGCCCACCATATGACCCCTTAGGTGTCATTAGAGGTCATATTGTTTCCTAAGAGGTCATATGGTATCCTGTGACCCCTTAAGACCCCTCCTCTTTCCCTCCCCCCTACTCTTCCCCTCTCCCTCTCTCTCTCCCTCTCCCTCCCTCTCCCTCTCTCCCTCTCTCTCCCTCTCTCTACCTTCCCTCCTCTCTCTCTCTCTCTCTCTCTCTCTCTCTCTCTCTCTCCCTTCCTCCATACCCCTTCTTATCTCCCACCCCCCCTCTTCTCTCTCCCTCTCTCTCCCTCTACCTCTCTCCCTCTTTCTACCTTCCCTCCCTCGTCTCCCTCTCTATCCCTCTCTCTCTACCTACAATATGTTTTTCAGAAGAAAACAATAGGTAGGAAGAGAAAGAGGGAGAGTAACACAGATGATGTCCTGTAGAATGATAGTGGTGGGTATGCGAGAGTTCCCATGTTGTTACATAACACCTATCACCTAAAGAAATTAAAGTTTGTTGTATGCATGGAAATGGTAGTATATGATGATCATCACTTGTCAAACAGTTTGGAACGATACATACCCATGAAAGAAATCAAGTGTGTAATTCCTATAGTCACAATCGAGATCAGTCTTATAACCTTGCAAATTTAATAGCATCATATGTTTTAGAACTTAGGTAGTACTCTTAGGGTTAGGTCAAGCTATTACACTTGCTTTTTAGTGAAGCCTCGTTGTTTGTTTGCTTGGAGTTTCGTTGTATGATGTTCTATCCATAACTTTAAATTTAATATATCATTTTATTAGCCCACCATATGACCCCTTAGGTGTCATTAGAGGTCGTATTGTTTCCTAAGAGGTCATATGGTATCCTGTGACCCATTAAGACCCCTCCTCTTTCCCCCCCCTACTCTCCCCCTCTCCCTCTCTCTCTCTCTCTCCCTCTCCCTCCCTCTACCTCTCTCCCTCTCTCTACCCTCTCTCTCTCTCTCTCCCTCTACCTCTCCCTTCCTCCATACCCCTTCTTCTCTCCCACCCCCCCTCTTCTCTCTCCCTCTCCCTCCCTCTCCCTCTCTCCCTCTCTCTACCTTCCCTCCCCTGTCTCTCTCTCTCTCTCCCTCTCTCTCCTTCTCTCTCTACCTGCAATATGTTTTTCAGAAGAAAACAACAGGTAGGAAGAGAAAGAGGGAGAGTAACACAGATGATGTCCTATAGAATGATAGGGGTGGGTATCCCACCATATGACCCCTTAGGTGTCATTAGAGGTCGTATTGTTTCCTAAGAGGTCATATCCTACTCTCCCCCTCTCCCTCTCTCTACCTTCCCTTCTCTCTCTCTCTCTCTCTACCTTCCCTCCCCCCTCTTCTCTCCCTCTCTCCCTCCCTCTACCTTTCCCTTCCCCCCATTTTCTCTCCCTCTCTCCCTCTCCCCTCTCCCCTCTCCTCTCCCCTCTCCTCTCCCCTCTCCCTCCCTTCCCCCCTCTTCTCTCCCTCTCTCCCTCCTTCCCTCTCTCCCTCTCCCACCCCCCCTCTCTCTCTCTCTCTCTCTCTCTCTCTCTCTCTCTCTCTCCCTCCTTCCTTGTCTCCCTCCATACCCCTTCTTCTCTCCCACCCCCCTCTTCTCTCTCTCCCTCTCTCTACCTTCCCTCCCCCCTCTTCTCTCCCTCTCTCCCTCCCTCTAGCTCCCCCTTCCCCCCATCTTCTCTCCCTCTCCCTCCCTCTCCCTCCCTCTCCCTCTCCCACCCTCCTCTCTCTCTCTCTCTCTCTCTCTCTCTCTCCCCCCCTCTCTCTCTCTCTCTCTCTCTCTCTCTCTCTCTCTCTCTCTCTCCCTCTCCTCTCTCTCCCTTCCCCCCCTCTTCTCTCCCTCTCTCCCTCTCACTTCCTCCATACCCCTTCTTCTCTCCCACCCCCTCTTCTCTCTCTCTCTCTCTCTCTATCTCTCTCCCTCCCTCTACCTCTCTCAAGAGCACGTACGAGGTACTAAAACTATTAGTTCCCTGTCCTGCCATAACTTTTTTAAGGCTTAGTATCGCGTACGTGATACTTATTACTCATAAGCGCGTACAGGGTACTATTCCCATTATTCGTTACCCTGCGATAACATTTTTAGGCTTAGTAGCGTGTACGCGCTACTTATCAGCCCAGAATGGGAAAAAAGAATACCATTGGGCTTGTCAACATTTTATGGTCTAACAACACGTACGCAGTTAACAATGTAGCACGTACGTGGTTTATAGACATAGTTTTAGTTGCCCAAGAGCCTCAATGGCCTCAAAAGAAGTTTTTGAGGTTGTTGAAGGCCCCACTGGAACTGTGTCTGCACTTCTATCACTATTGTATACATAAAAGTAAGTGAATTTTTTGTTTTTGCATGATTTCAAATGATTGAATTGTTGTTTTTATTAGTTTTTTGTTTTTGCATGGTTTCAAATGATTGAATTGTGATTGTTTAATAGTTTGATTCCAAAAAATAGTGATAAGATGCATATTTATGGTTATTTATTTATTTTTGAACTTTTCTTTACATATATATGTAATATGATTCTATTTAGGTCAACCGATCTCAACCATGGGAAAGAACAAGCGAGGAATGATGGAACAACGTGAGGCTCAAAAGGAAAGACAAAGGCAATGTATGAAGAAATTGCATGACATAAGAACGATGGGAGAAGAAGGTATGTCAACCTCAACATCTCACTTCGATTTACCAAACGAATATAATGCACCTAATGCAATTGAAGAAGAAACATTTGATAATTTGCCGTTTGAACCTAATGCAATTGAAGAAGAAACATTTGATAATTTACCATTTGAACCTAATGCAATTGAAGAAGATATCACATTGAATAATCAATTAAATGATGAACATATTACACCTTCTCTACATGATGAATTGAATGTACATAATGCACCGATGTTAACACCTCCTAGAATCATTCGTAGGAAACCAAAGAATCTAATTGACATTGATGAGAATATATTGAAGTCAATGCCCAATAAAATGAATGAACGAACTTGTAGGAGAATGGTTAAAAGAATATGGCAAAATTATTTTAAAAACTTAAATCAAACCGCAAGATGTCAATTAATTGTTCCAATGATTAAAAATTTGAATTTTAGAGAGACTAAAAATTCTAGGCCTAAGATCATCTGAAAGTAACAGTGAAAGAACTATTGTCAGAAATCTATTTGATGCATATCAATCTATTGGTTCAAAATCACATTGTAAAGATTCTAATGCTACTTGATGTGTCATTACATCAACCATAATGAGCAAGAAAATAAAAAAAGATCATTTGATAAGCAAAGCAAGTAAGTCATTAAATGTTAGTAGAACAACAGTAAGTCATTAAACGTTAGTAGAACAACAATAAGTCATTAAAAGTTAGGGCCATGCCTAGCGTAAACCTGCCCACCCAGACGCGCTCGAGACATCGGTTTATGCACACGAGGAACATAATCAATTCTAGCCAATCTTGTAACTTTTCCTTGCAAGCAACTGACGGTTTTTTGAGCAGGTGAAAAAATGCTACTAATTGAAAATGGCTCCGAGTCGTCAAAAACCAAGATAGGCCATTGTAGAGGAGCCTCAAGCAACCCCATGGGATCAAACAGATCAACAAAATGTGTCGTGGATTAGAAGAAACAGTCCGTCAAATTTTGATAATTTTTTGGACTCAGGGCACTTGAGAGATCACACCGGTAGGGTATGACTCTCGACGTTCAGGTGTTTTGGGATGCACGATAGGGCCATGCCTAGTGTAAACCTGCCCACCCGGACACGCTCACGACGTTGGTTTCTGCACATGAGGAACAAAATCAATTCTAGCCAATCTTGCAACTTTTCCTTGCAAGCAACTGACAGTTTTTTGAGCAGGTGAAAAAATGCTACTAATTGAAAATGGCTCCAAGTCAATGAAAAGCAAGATATGCCATTGTAGAGGAGCCTCACGTGACCCCACGGGATCAAACAGATTGACAAAATGTGTCGTGGATTGGAAGAAACAGTCCGTCAAATTTTGATAATTTTTTGGACTCAGGGCACTTGAGAGATCGCACTGGTAGGGTATGACTCTTGACGTTCTGATAATTTGGGATGCACGACAGGGCCATGCCTAGTGTAAACTTGCCCACCCAGACACACTCACGACGTCGGTTTGTGCACATGAGGAACAAAATCAATTCTAGCCAATCTTGCAACTTTTCCTTGCAAGCAACTGATGGTTTTTTAAGCAGGCGAAAAAATGCTACTAATTGAAAATGGCTCCGAGTCGTCGAAAACCAAGATAGGCTAGTGTAGAGGAGCCTCATGCAACCCCATGGGATCAAACAGATCGACCGTATGTGTCGTGGATTGGAAGAAACAGTCCGTCAAATTTTAACAATTTTTTGGACTCAGGGCACTTGAGAGATCGCACTGGTAGGGTATGACTCTCGACGTTCTGGTGCTTTGGGATGCACGACAAGGCCATGCCTAGCATAAACTTGCCCACTCAGACGTGCTCGCGACGTCAGTTTGTGCACATGACGAACAAAATTTGACCATTGCGAGTGTGAGGGTGCTCTTGTACCAAACACATTGTTGTTTATATTCATATTGTCGATTTTTGTTGTTTATATTCATATTGTTAATTACATATGCAAACATTCATTTAATTTTCTAAAAGGGCAGATACCAAATACAACGAATACACAATAATGAACTGAATACAAGGAGTTTTGTAGGGTTAATTCAACATTTTAGAAATTTTATCAAATCATATTCCACGATTGCAATGCTTTATATCATATATTTTTGTTGTTTATATTCATATTGTTGATTACATATGCAAATATTCATTTAAATTTATAAAAGGACAACCACAAAATACAATGAATACAAAATAATGTACTCATTACACATTTATTGGATCGAATATTGATATTTATATATATAAAAAAAGGCATGTCTGCCAAGTCAATACAAGTATTACAAAAATGTGGCATATGCCATGTCCAAATCGATATACTATAAAAATTTAGAATATATCTATATGTATTGGTTATTCTATGACCAAAACTAACACTATATGATCCTAAACTTGTGGTGGATCATCAAAATCAAGCCTCTTCGGTGCAGTATGCGGCTCTGTAGATGGCTGCAAAACCACAATTCAAAAGCCAAGTTAGAATTCTTTTGTAGAAAATAGTTCACAATTAACAACATAACTATGCATTTAACTTTAATTCCTTTGCAATTGAAATGTAGATTACCTCATTGGCTGATCTAGGAGCTAATGTCTTCGCTCTCCTCTCCTTGTCACTCTTAGGAGTTTTCTTGAAGACATACTTAAATGGATCCACGTTATGGCCGTACCATGAAGGAGTCTATTGTAGATTAAATGTACAATTAATACAATGTACTAACATAAATATATCAAAAACACTTAAAAGCTATAATGTAGAGAACAATGACGTACCTGTGCCTGACATGCTTCTCCAATGGACTGAGGATGACTCACCATCAATGTAGACAACTGTCGCTATTACCTATACAAAAAATGTACAAAGATTAAATACAATTAATATAATGATAAGTATTGAAGGTTAAAAGCAATTAATTTTACATATCAAACAAAAGTGTACCGGATCCTGAGATGCTTCTCCAGTGCAAGGAGGAGGGTTCGCCATTAACGAAATAGATATGGATATTTCCTGTATGAAAAAATTATAAGATTATAATATATCACAAGTTCACATGTACGCGTGCATATAATCATGAAATCAAGAAAATAAAGTAGAGATACATACCTCCGCCCTCTCTTGATCCGCGGGTGAATCAGGTGCATTCAACATATCCACAAAGCTCAATGGTTGTTGTCCATGTAAAATAGACAAAAAACACTAATCAATCTACAAACCCCAACTAATACTTGATTTCAACATTTTCAAACAATTGTACAACTAAAAATGTGTTCAATTACCTTCTTCACACGTTTTGACGTCTTCGAGGAATTCTTTTTCTTAGGACAAGCCCTAGACGCGGACGGGGTACCCTAAAAACACAAAATTAATATGAGATATTAGTACAGATAATAAATTAAACATAATTTTAAAAATCTAAAATGAAATGACTTGCATATTCCATCAAAAAATACATAAAAAGAGTTGTACAAAATATGATACCGTATAGCCTTGTAGGCCAAAATTGATCGCTGAGAGCGTGATGTCATCAATCTGGGACATTTCGTCCCCTGTCAACACCTACAAACCAGAAATTGGACCAAGCATTAAAGATAGTTAATATATCTTGTATTTTATTGAATTCAAAGTGTTCTATTCTATTTTAACATGTTACAAAATTTATACCTCAGGCATCAAAGTTGCAGCTATGGTAACTGGGGGAGGTGTATGGGATACCACTACTACATCCTGAAATGCATATTATTTGTCTCAATTTCAATCGATGTATAAATGAAAATTCATTTATGTAATTACAAATTTAAAGTGTCTGATAAATAAAATGTTATGAATTCAAATCAACACACCTGTGTCTGTGGCTCATGGGCAAACACCATGTCCATCAACTCATCTGTCAGCGTGACATCCTCAACCGTGTGAGCCTGACATCTACAACCGTAAATCGTGCACAGATGATATGAGTATCCATCTGCACTGGCTGCATCATCTATCCTCGAGCATATCCCCGAGCAACTGACACACATATGTTCGATGGGCTCTCTGTCGCCCTCTAACGGGTCATCATCCAATACAATAGGGTGTGCTAATGACGTCCCATGTTGGATGATGGCACCAGTCAATGTTGTGGCCGCCTGAAGAGTCTGTAGCTCCATCGACACTTTTAGCTCTAATGGGATAGCCTGATGCACCTTGAGTTTGGGTGCTAGGGGGCGACGACTCTCTGCGGCTAATCGCCTATGGGCTCCAGGTCTATCTTGGGCAGAGCCACCACCTCTACCATGAAACTCTCTCATGCCAAAATAGTTTGGCCGCACATTGAGCACAAACTCACAATATATTTTTCTCAAAAAATATAATGGCACCTCATAATTATTACAAGGTGGATCATCAAAGACCATCCACCACCTCTGCCAAAAAAGATTCTTCATCTAGACATTGGTACACCAATGTATGGGAAACCTCTTTTCTTAAGAGGTAATGACTGACCAGTTTTGGGATCAACAAAAAGGGTACATATTTGTTGTTTAAAAATATTTTTGTTTTTTACTCCATCATATGATAGCCCATTGGCATAGAATTGATGACACCTATCCCTAAAGCTTCCCCTTTTGGTAATTTATGTGGAAATAGCTATGACACCACTAGCTAATGTTTCTAGGCTAGTGGCAAGGGATTGATGATAGTCAAGTTTAGAAGTTTTCAATTTTACAATCAGTCTATTAATTTTAGATGTATTTTGTCCTAACTAATTAATTAATTCTTCCTGTGTTTCGGCTGTGCGGTCAAAAGGAGGAATTGGGGGTTGTTCTTGTGTGTTTTCAGGAGGTGCATTTGGTTGTTCTTGTGGGTTTTCAGGAGGCGCATTTGGTTGTTCTTGTTCTGGATTAGAAGAATCTGGTTTTTGAAACAAAAAATGAAAAAACCTAATCAAAATTAATGAAATTAAATTCAAAATGTAAAACAAATTGCATAAAACAGAAAGAAAGACAAAAATAAACAAAAACTAACCTGGGCGCCAGAAATGTATGCGGGAAAAGCGGGTCGATAGAACTCAAAATGCGAAAAACGGAGCTCTATGGAGCCTTGCTCACACACACACAGGACTTCTTGGTGCAAGCTATGGAGTAATGAAGTATCACTCAGCTTCCCAAGGTTGGTCCCATGGTTCTCTATCTTACACGGTCCCTCAAACCAATGTTTTTGCTCTCAGATCACTGAGCAAAATGGTTTAGGGATGGCAAATGCAAGAACAAGGGATGCTTTTGTTGATTTTAATATGAGATGCCTTCTAAGCTATGTATGATTCTAGAAATACAATAAACTAGATTATAAGATGACAAGGTTAGTATAAATACTATCCTAACATGATATATTAGTCTATGATTGAGCTAAAATGATAAAGAAATTATTCTAAACATGCATATTTAGACTAATTCCTAGTTAAAGAGAGGCTAAAATGATGAGCATAAAATGGTATGAAAGCTTGAATGTATTTGAGCATAAGTATGATACTACAAACTTGGATGATGAAAATGGAGGGATGAGAGCTCTATTTATAGCAAAAATAGGGCAATGGATGGTCAGGATTGAAAGAGTTAATCAAGGGTTGAGTTTGAAAGTTGGGAATCCATGTTTGCAATTGGCACCAATGAAATGGTGACAAATGTCAACATAGGGTTGGGTTGAGAGAAGGGGTTGGAGGCATTAAATGCCTGAGAAGACCTTATGGTTATCTAGAGGGTAAGGGTTAAGCTTAAGTTAGGCTTACCCATTGGATTAAGAGTTAATCCAAGGATAAACCCTTGTGCAAATGATTAAGAGATAACCATGGTAAAAGCATTAAAGGCTTGATGAGACCCTTGGGTTGGATGAAGGTTAAGTTAGGCAAAAAGTCTCTAACCATGTAAGAGGGTTGAATTAACCATTAATGGTTTGGGAGACTTTGGAAAATTAAGTGGTTGAAGACTTGAAGCCTTTAATGGTTATCAAAGACTTTAAGGGTTTGAGAAGTGACTTCCCTTTGTTTAGGGATGTGACAAAGTTTAGAAGATGGGTTAGGCTAATTAGAAGCAATTAAAAGAGTCTAGAAAAATTAAGAAGGGGTTTAGGAAGGGGTTTAGGAAGGCAAGTGGGAGATGTAGGATTTTGCAAGTGGATGGAGGGATAATAGGATTTAATTGAAATAAAGTTAATTTAATTCAATTTGGTTGCAATTTGGGGAAATTAAATAAATTAGATTTATTTAATTTAGGATAACTATTTAATTAAATTTGAATTTAATTAAAAGTGGATAGGGGGGATTTAATTGAATAAAATGATTTATTCATTAACTGGATATAGTGAATTTAATTGAGTAATTTACTTAATTAAATAGAGGAATGTGGATAATTTAATTAAATTGGATTTAATTAAATAGAGAAATGAACATAAAATATTCATTTAGGAATATGGTCATTTTTATACGTCTACATTTTGCCCCTCTTTGAAGTGACGTGTGTGCACATGTTATTTCAAAGAAAATGATGCGTTATCGTGATTTATGATCAAATGAAATATTTGTATCACTTTTATGATTTGCAAGTCGTGCCCCATATTCGATTTGATGCGTGATGCCCCCTCGGGAGATGAATCAATATTTTGAAAATTTTGATTGGAATTGATAAATTGTGTGTGGTGTGTATGATTTGTCTATATGAAATGTGGAAATTGATTCATCTCCCGATAATGTACATTGTGTAGGGTATAGGGGAGACCGCGACCACATTATATGTTCGGTTGGCTAACCCTAATTTCATTTTCCTCCTATAAAAGGGGAAAAGTTTTTTAATTTGATTCATTTGTGCATTGTTGACTTTGGAGAAAGAGAATTTGGAGAGAAGAAAAAAAATGCCTATTCCATATTCCAGGCATCGTTTTGAGCGTGTTCGGAGGTACCGGAGACCTACCGCATATGGACCACTAGTAAGTCAACACTTTTGACCCTTTTTTGATTTTTGATTTGGTTGTTTTTGGTCATTTTTTGATTTTTGAAATTCGATTTTAGCGTTTTAGCACGTCAAAGTCGCAAAGTAGCGCATACAAAAATTTAGGTAGCGCATGAAGCTGAATTTTAGGGCTACGTCTGAAATAAAATAGCGTAGCGCATAGAAAGTCTAGGTTAGCGCAGGAAATGAAAATAGCGCATGCCGAACGTAGGATAGCACGTTAGGTTAGCAGGGTAGCACGTAGGGTAGACCTAGCGCATGGGGGTCGTAGGGGTTCGCATGGGTAAGGGGTTTGAGTGCGTAGGGTAGACCTAGCGCATAGGGCCGAATAGGTAGCATCAGTGAGGTATAGGTTAGCGCATAGGTAGGTTTTAGCACATGGGGTAGGTTGGGTGGCACATGGGGGCAAAAGATTAGCGCGTAGAGTCAGTCTAGTGCATAGGGTAAATATATTAGCACGTAGGTAAAACAGCCTAGCGCATGCGTGGATTTTAGTGCAGCGAATGTCTGTTTTAGCGCATCGGGAAAAATTTTGTGAGATGAGGTGATTTGTGAAATTGTTGTGTTTTGCTGTCATAGTTTTGATTGATTTGTCCAATATGAGTGTTGATATAACTTGTGTTGATTTGCGATATTTCAAGTTATGCATAGATATCAATGTGTTGTGTTGATCAAAAGATGATTTGTTTTTGCACTCTGTGTCAAGTTCAATGTGTGAAGCCTGATTTGTGTTACAAGCTGATATGGGTTGGAAACTTGAGTTGTTTTACAAGCTGATATGGATGGGAAACTTGAGTTGTTTTACAAGTTTATGTGATTTTAGAGACTTGAGTTGTGTTACAGGTTTTGATATGGTTTTTGATAACTTGAGTTGTGTTACAAGTTGATATGAAATGATAGGATTTTGAACTTGATGTAGATGAGCAAATTGCTTTCATGTTGTTGATGTGAGTTTGATTTTGATATCTTTGTTTGGATGTGGAAAACTGATATTGGATTTGTTTTGTTTGTTGATAGGAGTGATTGGGTGTGGTTCAGTCGCGGGCACGATTTTCGAGGCCGTGGACATTGATACCGCGGTTGACTCAGGCTAACTTGGATATCATTGAGAGATGTGGGTTGACGTCCCTATTGGATATGCCTCAGTTCACTGTGAACCGGGGCCTACTTACAACACTTGCAGAGAGGTGGCACAATGACACAAACACCTTTCATTTTGCCACAGGTGAGATGACAGTCACACCAGAGGACTGTTACAGGATTCTGCGCATACCAGTAGTAGGTGCACTACTACCATATGAGCAGTCAGAGGAGGGTGGTACAGAGGCACTTCACCGCATTTTTCACGATGAGACAGTCTGCAGATATGAGATCCTATGGCAGGAGTTCTTAGATCTGGATTATGCACCACTTCCATCAGTACTGGCAGGGTTTATTGGTGGATTCCTTTGTCCTGATCGTAGGTCAAAGGGATTCTTAGTGGGATGGGGGCTGGTTTTAGAGGAGATGGTTACACAGGGCCGTAGGTTCGCATGGGATCGACCATGCTAGCCCATCTATACAGGGACCTGCATGAGGTGGTATACCTCTGTTACGACAGTTTATCAGCTGGCGTGACGCTGGTACAGGTATGGTGCTGGGAGCACATTCCAGCTGCTAGGCCATTAGCAGACAGAGATAGGCCCGTCGGAGGTGCATATGCTTATGGATACAGGGGTCTAGTTGTCCAGCGGAAGCTGGGCAAACTAGAGCATTAGAGGAGAGTGCTGGATGACATCGATACGGTCACATGGTGACCGTATACAGGGTGTGAGGTGTGGGCGGAGGACGGGCTGGAGATTCCCTACGTTTTTATGATGAGATACCTGATTAGGAGGACCCCATTTGTGATTGAGAGGTTTGTGGTGACCAGAGTTTTGAGACAGTTTGGTCGACAGCAGGGTATACCTCAGGGGGCCTGCTTATATGCACGACGGAGGCAGGACATACCAGATTGGGGCCCGACCATTGATAGCGCGGTGGCAGTGGAGGAGTTTGTTAGTTTGGCGGGTTAGATATGGGATTATGCCCCAGAGATTTTGGATGCGGGTATGACTGATGAGTTCGCGAGATTGTTTGCTGCACGGGCGGTGGCGAGGATATCTGATCCCGAGGACATGCGGCCGTTATTCGATGATGATGATGATGAGGAGGGAGAGGGAGATGATGAGGATGATGGAGATGGTGGAGAAGGACGACGAGGGAGAGGAGTTAGAGGGAGGCGGGGAGATAGAGGGAGGAGAGGAGATAGAGGTGTGGAGAGAGCAGTTGGACAGGCGATGATAGACAGGGGGAGAGGCGGATTAGATATTGGAGCCGGTGGAGAGGGGAGAGTGGGGGAGGTGCTAGCTGCGGTGGGGGGTACTGATGAGGCGAGGTGACCAACGCAGAGGAGGAGGATAGATGTGCTCCCACCTCCAGCACCGAGGACAGATAGAGTTAGAGGGGATGCCCCTGCACAGGTACCACTATGGGTTTGGGTCCCTACTCATATTGAAGATGCTTAGATTCGGACCCTGTAGGTGACTGTACAGTAGCTGTAGGCACAGGTTTTGACATATCACCAGCAGATTGCACAGTTGAGCACTGAGCGGGACATATAGATAGAGCGGAGGAGCTTGCAGCCAGTGTGTAGAGAGCAGCGGTGGGTGGTTCGATGAGAGACACCCTGAGAGAGATTTCATTGAGAGCTTAGGAGGCGGAGTACTACTGTCGGCATTATGAGGCTGCAATACCCAGGGATTGTCGAGTACAGAGCTTCACACAGTTGAGATCCAGTTGATCTCGAGATACTGGGTCGCGGTCCGAGAGCCGAGGTATGACAGGGCCATCGAGACAGGACCCCCCTGGAGATCCAGGGGTGGGGATATCTGGAGCCAGATCATCTCTGTCAAGGGATAGTCATACTTGGGAGACATGGTCTTTGTTGTATTTTTGATCATTGTATTCTTTGCACTGGACACAGAGATGATATATTTTGTACATTTTGATCATTTTGGGAGATATATATATATATATATATACGACATCATTATCTTTGATCATGTGGTGTGTTTATATGGATGGATGTGTTTATGTGTTCTTTTCGTTTATGTGATGATGATGTATGATGTAGGATGTATGCTGTTAATATGTTTGTGAGATGTATCTTGAAAATGAGATGTATGATTTTATATGCTGTGAAATGTATCTTGTGAGATGTATGATAATGATATGTAACTAAGTGAAAAATGATATGCGATTAATTAGAAAATGATATGCAACTATTTTAAAATGATATGCAACTAATTGCAACTAATTGTAAAATGATATGCAACTATGTTTTTGGAGCATCCTCATTCTACATTTGTCATCCCGATACAACCATATGTTGTTTGCTTTCTTTGTAGGTATCATCATTGAGCATTGATTTGTTTAGGATATGTTGAAAATTTATACAAGCATAATGGTATAATTGAACCATAATGACCTGAGAAAAATTTACATGATGTTTAGATTTTGCAAGATATCACAAGCATCAAGGTATAATTGAACCAGGACGACCTGAGTGCGGATTGCATAAACAGACAAGATTAAATCATTTGTATGTGTGAAGTGGAATCACGCCTTCAGTGATATTTGATGTATCACGTCTCGAGGCAAGTATTCACATAGTACAAATGATCGCCTCCCAGACAGAAGACTAAGAAAATATTGGAGTTTCCCCATGATCTCTAGCTTTGAAGCATTTAGTGAGAAAAGGAAGAGAATCCAATAATTTAAAAAGTTCAAAATGCAAAAATAGTCAAGATATTTATGCGATAATGCAACATTCAGTACTTCAGAAAATCATCCATCCTTGGTATTTCTATGATGATTGTTTTGTTTTGTTTTGCGATGAAGCGTAGTTCTAGTTGTTGGATGTCATGCTTCTGAGTTTTGCTTCTAGTTTTGACATCTTGAATGTTCGCAAGTTTTGACGATTTTAATGCTCCTAGCTGAGGGTGCCTCTTGATGTGAATATGTATAGTGATTTCCAAGCCATGGTGGATTGTGTTAAGAGGATATATATGGATAACCCAGGATAGTGACTACGCTAAGTATGTCCTGAATGGATATGTGCTAAGTGTCGGGCGATGGCCGATAGTGTTTTTAAGGATACGGATAAAATGGTATGGAGATAGATAGAGGAGCCGTTCTTTCACAAGAGCGCCTATTTACAAGGTTTTCACCATTTGTTTTTATTGTACTTTGTGTTTTTGCTTTTTCTGGATTTTTTTTTTTTTGCTTGTTTTGGCTTTTTCCGTGCACTAGGCTACTTAAGTGTCTTACTTCTTCAGATGGATGCTATTAGTTGGTTCATCGAGCACATCTCCTTTTGAAGTTGTTAGCTGATAGGTACCTGATCCATAGATTGATATGATGACATAGGGACCCAACCAGTTAGGTTCAAATTTCCCTTTCTTTTCTCGATCTTGCTGATTTCTTGGATTTTCTTTGAGGACTAGGTCACCTATTTTGAAGTGGCGAGGGATGACCTTGTGATTGTAGCTCCTGCACATGCGTTGCTGATATGCTTTGAGATGAGTGTAAGCATGTTGACGTCTTTCATCTAATAGTTCAAGTTCTTGCAGTCAGTTAACTCGATACTCTTCATTTGGGATTAAACCTTTCAAAGAGACTCTAAGAGATGGGATTTCTACTTCCAAGGGTAAAATGGCTTCTGATCCATATACCAATGAGTATGGTGTTGCTCCTGTAGGTGTGCGGATGCTGGTTCTGTATGCCCAAAGTGCTGGATTGAGTTGGACATGCCAATCTTTGCCGACATCATTCACTGTTTTCTTTAGGATTTTTAGTATTGTCTTGTTAGATGCTTCTGCTTGACCATTTCCCTATAGGTAGTATGGTGTAGAGAACCGATGTTGGATTTTGAATTTTTCACATAGTTCTTGGACATCTTGGTTTTTGAAAGGTCGTCCATTATCTGTGATGATTGAACTTGGAATACCATATCTGCAAATTAGATAATTGAGGATAAAAGAGGCAATTTGTTTCCCAATCACTGTGGTCATGGGAACTGCTTCTATCCATTTGGTAAATTATTCTGTTGCTGTTATAATAAACTTGTGTCCATTTGAAGATGAAGGATGAATTTTGCCAACTAAGTCTAGTCCCCACTAACAAAAGGGCTAGGATGTTGTAAATGGCTGTAGTTCCTGTGCTGGTGCATGTATCAGGTTGCCATGGATCTGGAATTTAGGACATTTCTTAGCGAAGTGGTATGAATCTTTCTCCATTGTCGGCCAGTAGTATCCCATCCTTAGAAGCCTTTTAGCAAGAGTAGTACCACTTGAATGTGTTCCACAAATACCTTCGTGAAGCTCGTGTAAAGCGGAATCATAATCATTACGATCAAGACAATGAAGAAGAGTACCATCTAGACCTCGACGATACAAGGTATCAACGGTAAGGGTATAACGGGTAGCTTGCCAGATAAAGTTACGTTTTTGGTTATGGGATTGGTCAATTGGTAAGATATCATTCTTGAGGTAGTCATATATTGGTCCATATAACGGAGAATCTAATCCAATCAAGGCATAGATAACATGGGATTTAGAGTGGTCATAAGCTGGGGAGAACAGTTGCTCTACCAGGAACTTGTAACGACTCTGTTGCTCTGGAATTTGTAGTAATGAAGCGATTGTAGCCATTGCATCGGCTGCTTTGTTGTTCAACCTTGGTATTTGCTCGAAGGTGATGTGCACAAAATATTGTTTAAAGTCATCTACCATTCGCTTGTAGGGTAGTAGCTTGTCATCTTTTGTCTGATAGTTGTTGTTGATTTGATGGACAACAAGTTGTGAGTCTCCATAGACCTTTAACTCTGTGATTTTCCATTCTACGGCCATTTTGATGCCTATAACCAATGCCTCATATTTAGCCACATTATTTGTGCATGGAAACATAAGCCTATATGATCTTGGTATAGTGTGTCCTTCAGGAGTGATGAATAGAATGCCAGCACATGAACCATGTTGTGTGTAGGGTCCGTCAAAGTATAGGGTCCATTGTTTGGTAGAAAGAGCAAGAACGTCCGTGTCTGGAAATTCAATCTCCATGGTTTGTTTTCCTAGTAGAGGTGCTTCAGCCAGCTGATCTGCAATTGCTTGTCCTTTGATGGCTTGTCTTTCTGTGTATTGAATGTCGAATTCACTGAGAATCATGACCCATTTAGCCAATCAACCTGTAAGAGCTGCCTTACTGAGTAGATATTTGAGAGGATCAATTTTTGCAACTAGCTTAATGGTGTGTGCTAGCATATAATGTCGGAACTTCTGAGATGCGAAGACCACTGTTAGGCAAGCCTTTTCAATGAATGTATAGTTGAGTTCATAGACATTCAATGTCCTACTAATATAGTATATGGCTCGTTCTTTCCCTTATTGATCTTCTTGTGCCAATAGTGCCCCTAGCGATATATCTGTTGAAATATATAGGATAAGTGGTTTTCTGGCAACTGGTGGTACTAGAACTGGTGGATTCATTAGGTAATGTTTGATTTGATAAAAAGATTCTGCACACTTGGTCTCCCATCTGAATGGTACATTTTTGTGTAGTAAATGGTAAAATGGTAGACTTTTATCTGCTAGCTGAGTGATGAACCGCCTGATTGATTGAAGTTGTCCTTGTAGAGATCTGAGTTGACTGATATTTTTTGGTGGTGCATGTCCATAATGGCTTGTACTTTAGTTGGATCTACTTCGATACCTTTAGCTAAGATTATGTAGCCTAGTAACTTGCCTGATGTAACCCCGAAGACACACTTCTTCGGGTTGAGCCTGACTTGGAATTTTTCCAATCGATCAAAGATCTTTGTTAGGATGCTGAGATGTTCTTCTCGGGTGAAGGATTTAGCTAGTAAATCATCCACATAGTCTTCCATGAAGGTATGCATCATGTCATGGAATATTGTTGTCATTGCTCTTTGATAAGTGGCCCCTGCATTTTTTAAGCCAAAAGGCATAACATTCCAATAGTACGTTCCCCAAGGACAGGTGAACGCGGTTTTATCTTGATCTTCTGGGGCTATTTTGATTTGATTATAGCCTGAGAAACCGTCCATTAGTGAGAGCATTGCATGGCCTGCTGTGAGATCTACAATTATGTCGATACTGGGCAGAGGAAAGTCGTCTTTTGGACAAGCTTTGTTGACGTCTTTGCAGTTAGTGCATATTCTGATACTGCCATCTGGTTTTGATACTGGAACGATGTTGGAAATCCATTCTGCATAGTCAATGGGTCAGATGAATCCGACGTCTAATAGTTTCTTTAGTTCAGTTTTGACCATGAGTGCCACCTGTGGATTCATCTTTCGTAGCTTTTGCTTGACTAGTTTAACTCCTGAAGAGATGGACAAGTGATGCATGATCAAGTGTGGATCGACTCCGGGCATATCAACATATGACCAAGCAAAGTTAATTTGTTGTTCTTTAAAGAAAATGATGATTGCTGATCTTTCTTTCTCTGTCAGAGATTCTGCAAGGTGTAGGTTTCTGACTGCTTCTGTGGTACCAATGTTGATTGATTGAGTGGGTTCAATCAATATGGGTGATCGCTCATGAAAGTGTTCAGGAAGAGTGTCAAGTCTCCCATCGTTAGGTGCCTTAAAAAGGTTTTCACCCTCAGATGCGTCCTTTATTTTTACTTTTTTGTGATCTAGAGCTGCCATTGTTTGGTTTTCAGCATCAAATCTTTTACTTGGTTCATTTTTGCGACTGAGAGACTTGGCACTCCCTGGTTTGCAGACATCGTTACTTTGTTCACTGGTAGAGCCTATTTCCGGATTTACGGTACATAGGTAATGGATAATAGATTCATCATCTGGAGAAATTGGTATATCATGGATTTCAGGTTCATCCCAGTCGATGAGGTCCGGAAAGACAAGCAGTAAGGAATCATTAGGTGGATCAAGTTCTGCTACTGTAAGTGTTAGGACAAAGTTTTCATCGTGATTGTTCTTGGTTTTAAAGAAGTCTAGGATTTCGTCGAGGTCTTCAATGGTATTATCTTCCGTATAGACTTGTTCATAATGTTTCTTTTCGCTTTCCTTGGCATCATAGATATTTTGTGGTCCAAATTCAAGAGGTCTATCTTCTGCGTTATGTTCTTCTTGAGAAAGGGATATGGAATCAGTATCTTTAGGGATATCTGTAGTAGCATTGGAGCAGGTACCCCATTCATATTCATTGGAATCAGTCTCAGAGGCCTCATCCTAGATTCTATCAATGCTGTGAACTGGTATGTTGTATAGTGAAAACAAATCTTTGATGATGGATACCATTTTGATAGTTTTTGTTGATTCTGTGTCAGATCTGGCTTCTACTTTTTGTATTTGTTCATGGATTGTGCCTCTTTGGGGAGAAATAAAGGTATCCGGAGATGATTTTATTGGTTCTCGAAATAGTGGATTCTGAACATGAGCTACTACTGCCGATATGGCCCTTTTGTGGCTTAGAAGCTTTCCCTGATGTAACTTCTGGTCTTGACATTCCTGTGCCTTGTGGATTGTTTCTACTGATTCAAAGAGTGCTTCCTGCTAGGATTCTTCTTTGTACTTCTTCTTTACTTTCCATTGAGATTTTGTAGTTATACTGGGTGGCCTTTTTAATAGGAAAGTGAGCTCACAACCCAATCCTTCTTTGTCTCTACTTGGTTGTGAAGGAAGATCTATGGGTTCAGTGACTCCTTCTCTACGTTTCCCAATAGGTCCTTTACCGTCATATCCCATTTGCTGCATGATCAAGTATCCTTTTCCATATAGGTGCGTTGGTAGAACAATGTCCAGAGTAGCTGCTCTGTTACCTTCTTCCTCATCTTTGTATAACCAGCTAAGAACATCCTTGTCTTCTGATTCATGTGCTAGAGTGCCCGATTGGATGAAGGTACCATCAAATTTGGTGATGGGCTGAGTGACCAAATGTGTTGATGTAGTAGGCAATCCATGAGATCTGGGTGATGTTGGTAATTTGGCCAAACATAAGGGCTCCAAAGAGTATTCTCCTATGCCTTGGTCTTTGATTTGCATTTTCTGTTTGAAATTGCCAAATAAGGAGTTGGGCTTTGCTGTTTGGAGATCTGATGTTGAAGATTGCTACTTTTCTCTATTATGAGGAACCAAACTGTCTTGGGCTGCCCCCATTGCGTTGCAATGTTGAAATGGATTGTGATCAGCAGATATGAAGATTTCTTGTCCGTCATAAGGAAATTTGACACACTGGTGATACATAGAAGGTACTGCTTGCATTTCATGTATCCAGGGTCGCCCTAACAAAATATTGTAGGTGAGATCTATGTCTAAGACCTGACACATAGTATCTTTTTGCACTGGTCCTACTTGAATGGGTAACATCACAGTTCCTTTAGAGGACCTTTCCTCATCATCATATGCCTTTATGGTAATCTTTTTACAAGGATCAATAGACTCTTCTGAGAAGCCTAATGCACGGAAAAGCTTTAAAGTACATATATTAAGTCCGGCTCCTCCATCTATTAAGACTCGTTTTACTTGGCGTTTGCAAATAATGACTTCGATATGGAGAGGAGTATTATGCGGATGGCTCAAGGAAGTATTGTCATGCTCTGAGAAGGTGAGGTTTTGAGGTCCAGTCATATGGGCGACCATGGCTTGAAATCTGTCTGTATCCAAATTTTGAGGTACATTGGTTTCCAATAGTGCTTGTTCCAATATGTCTTTGTGCTTTGGTGATAGTTTCAGCAATTCTAGTATAGATATCTGAGTTGGAGTTTTACGTAGTTGGCTAACCAAGTCATATTGGATTTTTGGTGTAGTAGTCGCCGGTGACGTATGTCCTTTTAAGACATGTTTCTGAGTTCGGGTTGTTACATTGATAGATTCATGATTACGCTAATCTCGGATGGTGATGACATTTACTTGATGATCTTCAACTGATATGTGATTTATGGTGTTGTTGTAGATATGGTTGATACGACCTCCGCGTGTATCATTCGAGGTTGAAGCTCCTTCTTTGTTATAATTTGGAAGAGGATTTTTAAAGGCTCCATGATCACCATTTGTTTTGAGACCATCTACCGTTAAGTCACCTCGATCAATCATATCTTGCACCATGTGTTTCAATCTCATGCAATCGTTCATCCGATGACCCTTGTTACGATGGTAATCACAATAGTGTGAATCATTCCACCAAGGTGGTTTGATTTGGGGTTCATAGTTGCTGATTGGAGGCAAAGAAAGAATCTTGTTTGCCAAAAGTTCTCTAAATGCTGATTCTAGTGATTGCCCCAGTGGTGTGAAGATACGCTTTTGGAAATTGTTCGTGTTGTCTCAAGAATTGTTGTTAGGTCCTCGATTCATGTTTTTGCTTTGAGTATCATTGGTGTTGTTTGTGTTGAGTTGTCCTTGATCAGTGTTTGGTACATATGTGTTAGCATTTGGATTAGTACTTTTAGGATTTTTCGTAGCCTGAGAATTTTCGGATAATGCGAGCACTGGTTGCTTAGATTTCAGATCATGTATTTCATTGTTTCCTTCGTTTTTGTTTCAAGTCCAAAACTGAGACTTGTCCAAGTTGTTGTTGTTCTGGTTATTGTAGTTTGATGAGTTTGTTCCTTCCTTGTAGAATTTGAGTGTTCCCTTTTTGATACATGCTTCCTCTACTTGAATGCCATTTTCAATCAATTTAGCGAAAGATGGTATGCATTGAAGTTTTAGCCTATAACTCATTTAAACATTCAAGTGTCAATGAAGATTTCCATTTTTTCCTTTTTGGGAATATCTCAAGGATATCGTGATACCATACGTCGCCAGCGTTGAAGGAATATCATAAATGTTTCATTGTTCTTTTGTTTGGTGTTACAAACATCTAGCATGGTTATGGCATGTTGAATGTTATAGGAATATTGGGTTATGAATTTGTTAACCAATTCATCAAATGATCTGATAGGAGGTGTAATTTTGGATAACCATTCCATTGTTTGCCCCCCCAGGCTTCTTGGGAATAACCTCATCAGATAGGTGTCATCATGAGCAAATTCAAGGCTCATTGTGCAAAATTCTCAAACATGATCTCGGGGATCACTTTTCCCATCATATTTATCAAATTTGGGAACGTTTGAGTTTAGAGGAAAAGGCACCATGTTCAATCTTCTGTCAAATGGATAAGGAAAGATTTCATTTAAAGAGTACCGCATTGTTTTCCCTTGTTGCATGTCATGTATTTGTCTTTGTAACATTTGCATTTGTTGAGTAAGGGCAACCAAAGGTATATTGTCTTCTCGAGGGAAGAGTTCTTCCCTTGTATTAGTTCTCAGCTAAAAAGGTGTGTTAAATGGTATATTTTGCTCTGGAGTTTCTATCTCGGGTATACGCATTTCTGGTATACGTTGTTCTAGAATGTGTTGCTCAGGTATGTGTTGTTCAAGGTTATGAGCTTCCTCTTCTCTTTGTTGTTCTTGATATGCATATTGTCGAGATCCGGTTCTAAAGATGTTTGTGTCTAAATCTTCAGGAAGTTTAACCCCTTTACTTGTGAGCATGAGCAGATACTTTTCTTTGTCATTTTCCATAAGCCTTTCTACAAGCTTTTGGAATGAAGGGTTTTCTTGACATTCCTGAAGAAGTGCTTCAGAAATTTCAGTCTCTTCTAGGTGTGGAACTTCAAAAGGATTTGACAATCTTCGATTCATACTAGACTCTGCATGTGTCTCGCTTTGTTGGTTTCTTTGAGAGTGAGTAACAGGAATTTTAGTAGAAACTTTCAGTGATGAAGGGGACAAAATCCTCATTGATATGTTGCTCGGGGGTGGGTGGTTCTGGTTGAGATGTGTTATAAGTGATACACTCGTCGAGCAAGAATGCTAGATTGATCTTTCCTCCACGGTTTATGATTTGATTAAAAGCATACTTTTGACAGTAGGCTCTTGTTTTTAAGGGTTCTTTGTCAAATTCGTTGGATTTGTTTTGGATATAACGTTTGACGTGATGAAGGAATACCTGATGAGATTTGAAGAGTTGACGATTGATGTATAAAAACTTGTTTCTTTTGATAAATTTGGAAAAAACTAGGTTGTTGTTTCTTCAACGTGATGTTACGATAGAGGTTCTTTCTTCTCAGAATATGGGGATTAGTCATGCATGAGTGATCAATGGTTTCCAGAATATCCTCACCACCGCCCACGCAGCAAACAATCTCGTGAACTCATCAGTCATGCCCGCATCCAAAATCTCTAGGGCATAATCCCATATCTGACCCGCCAAACTAACAAACTCCTCCACCACCACCACGCTATCAATGGTTGGGCCCCAATCTGGTACGTCCTGCCTCCGCCATGCATATAAGTAGACCCCCTGAGGTATACCCTGCTGTCGACCAAACTGTCTCAAAACTCTGGTCACCACAAACCTCTCAATCACAAATGGGGTCCTCCCAATCAGGTATCTCGTCATAAAAATGTAGGGCATCTCCAGCCCGTCCTCCGCCCACACCTCACACCCTGTATACGGTCGCCATGTGACTGTATTGATATCATCCAGCACTCTCCTCCAATGCTCTAGTTTGCCCAGCTTCCACTGGACAACTAGACCCCTATACCCATAAGCATATGCACATCCCACGGGCCTATCTCTGTCTGCTAATGGCCTAGTATCCGGAATTTGCTCCCAGCACCATACTTGTAACAACGTCACGCCAGCTGATAAACTACCGTAACCAAGGTATACCACCTCTTGCAGGTCCCTGTATAGATGGGCTAGCATGGCCGATCCCCCTGCGAACCTATGACCCTGTATAACCATCTCCTCTAAAACCAACCCCCATCCCACTAAGAATCCCTTTGACCTGCGATCAGGACAAAAGAATCCACCAATAAACCCTGCCAGTACTGATGGAAGTGGTGCATAATCCAGGTCTAGGAACTCCTGCCATGGGATCTCATATCCGCAGATTGTCTCATCATGAAAAATACGACGAAGTACCTCTGTACCACCCTCCTCTGACTGCTCATATGGTAGTAGTGCACCTACTACTGGTATGCGCAGGATCCTATAACAGTCCTCTGGTGTGACTGTCATCTCCCCTGTGGCAAAATGAAAGGTGTTCGTGTCGCTGTGCCACCTCTCTGCAAGTGCTGTAAGTAGCCCCCGGTTCATAGTGAACTGAGACATATCCAATAGGGACGTCAACCCACATCTCTCAATGATATCTAGGTCGGCCTGAGCCAACCGCGGTATCAATGTCCACGGCCTCAGAAATCACTCCCGCGACTGAACCACACCCAATCGCTCCTGTCAACAAGCAAAACAAATCCAATATTAGTTTTCCACATCCAAACAAAGATATCAAAATCAAACTCACATCAACAACATGAAAACAATTTGCTCATCTACATCAAGTTCAAAATCCTATCATTTCATATCAACTTGTAACACAACTCAAGTTATCAAAAACCATATCAAAACTTGTAACACAACTCAAGTCTCCAAAATCACATAAACTTGTAAAACACCTCAAGTTTCTCACACATATCAGCTTGTAAAACAACTTAAGTTTCCAACCCATATCAGCTTGTAACACAAATCAGGCTTCACACATTGAACTTGACACAGAGTGCAAAAACAAATCATCTTTTGATCAACACAACACATTGATATCTATGCATAACTTGAAATATCGCAAATCAACACAAGTTATATCAATACTCATATTGGACAAATCAATCAAAACTATGACAGCAAAACACAACAATTTCACAAATCACCTCATCTTGCAAATTTTTTCCCAATGCGCTAAAACCTACCTATGCGCTAACCTATACCTCACTGATGCTACCTGTTCGGTCCTATGCGCTAGGTCTACCCTACGTGCTAAAACCCCTTACCCATGCGAACCCCTGTGACCCCCATGCGCTAGGTCTACCCTACGCGCTACCTTGCTGACCTGACATGCTACCCTACGTTCAGCATGTGCTATTTTCATTTCCTGCGCTAACCTAGACTTTCTATGCGCTACCCTATTTTATTTCGGACGCAGCCCTAAAATTCAGCTTTATGCGCTACCTAAATTTTTGTATGTGCTACTTTGCGACTTTGATGCTCTAAAACGCTAAAACCGAATTTCAAAAATCAAAAAATGACCAAAAACGACCAAATCAAAAATCAAAAAAGGGTCAAAAGTGTTGACTTACTAGTGGTCCATATGCGGTAGGTCTCCGGTACCACCGAACATGCTCAAAACGATGTCTGGAATACGGGATAGGCATTTTTTTCTTCTCTCCAAATTCTCTTTCTCCAAAGTCAACAATTCACAAATGAATCAAATTAAACCACTTTTCCCCTTTTATAAGAGGAAAATGAAATTAGGGTTAGCCAACCGGACATGTAATGTGGTCACGGTCTCCCCTATACCCTACACAATGTACATTATCGGGAGATGAATCAATTTTCACATTTCACATAGCCCAAATCATACACACCACACACAAATCATCAAATCCAATCAAAATTTTCAAAATATTGATTCATCTTCCGAGGGGGCATCACGCATCAAATCAAATTTGGGGCACGACTTGCAAATCATAAGAGTGATACAAATATTTCATTTGATCATAAATCACGATACGCATCATTTTCTTTGAAATAACATGTGCACACACGTCACTTCAAAGAGGGGCAAAATGTAGACATATAAAAATGACCATATTCCTAAATGAATATTTTATGTTCATTTCTTTATTTAATTAAATCCAATTTAATTAAATTATCCACATTCCTCTATTTAATTAAGTAAATTACTCGATTAAATTCACTATACCATTTAATGAATAAATCATTTTATTCAATTAAATCCCCCTATCCAATTTTAATTAAATTCAAATTTAATTAAATAGTTATCCTAAATTAAATAAATCTAATTTATTTAATTTCCCCAAATTACAACCAAATTGAATTAAATTAACTTTATTTCAATTAAATCCTATTATCCCTCCATCCACTTGCAAAATCCTACATCTCCCACTTGCCTTCCTAAACCCCTTCCTAATTTCTTCTAGACTCTTCTGATCGCTTCTAATTAGCCTAACCCATCTTCTAAACTTTGTCACATCCCTAAGCAAGGGGAGGTCACTTCTCAAAACCTTAAAGTCTTTGATAACCATTAAAGGCTTCAAATCTTCAACCAATTAATTTTCCAAAGTCTCCCAAACCATTAATGGTTAACTCAACCCTCTAGCATGATTAGAGACTTTCTCTAAACTCAACCTCCATGTAACCCAAGGGTCTCATCAAGCATTCATTGCTTTGACTATGGTTATCCCTTAATCATTTGCACAAGAGTTTATCCTTGGATTAACTCTTAATCCAATGGATAATCTTAGCTTAAGCTTGACCCTTACCCTCTAGATAACCATGAGGTCTTCTCATGCATTTAATGCCTCCAACCCCTTCTCTCAACCCAACCCTATGTTGACATTTGTCACCATTTCATTGGTGCAAATCGCAAACATGGATTCCCAACTTTCAAACTCAACCCTTGATTAAACCTTTCAATCCTGGCCATCCATTGCCCTATTTTTGCTATAAATAGAGCTCTCCATCCTCCATTTTAAGAATCCAAGTTTGTAGTATCATACTTATGCTCAAATACATTCAAGCTTTCATATCATTTTATGCTCATCATTTTAGCATCTCTTGAACTAGGAATTAGTCTAAATATGTATGTTTAGAATAATTTTTTTATCATTTTAGCTCAATCATAGACTAATATATCATGTTAGGATAGTATTTATACTAACCTTGTCATTTTATAATCTAGTTTATTGTATTTCTAGAATCATGCATAGCTTAGAAGGCATCTCATATTAAAATCAACAAAAACATCCCTCGTTCTTGCATTTGCCATCCCTAAACCATTTTGCTCAGTGATTTGAGAGCAAAAACATTGGTTTGAGTGACCGTGTAAGATAGAGAACCATGGGACCAACCTTGGGAAGTTGAGTGATACTTCATTACTCCATAGCTTGCACCAAGAAGTCCTGTGTGTGTGTGAGCAAGGCTCCATAGAGCTCCATTTTTTGCATTTTGAGTTCTATCGACCCGCTTTTCCCGCATACAATTAGAATAAACAATTATTGAATAACTAATGTTAGGACTCCAAGGTTGAGACACCTAATCCCAACACATTTCATATTTAGCAATAATAAAATCCTAGAACAAACAGAAGTAGCATAATTGCAGTGAAGGAGAATATGACCCACAGTTTCAAACTTCTATTTATAGAGAGGACAATTGGATCATACTAAATTCGTTTCATCAGATTGTACTAGGCTAATGATTTGCATTTGTGAGGAGCTGGATTCCTCCAAATCGCCTTTCTCAGAAAATCTAATATCTAGATGGCATGCAACAAATTTATACTTTGTCACCAAATTTCACATTATATGTTCCAGTCCCAATACAACTTATAGAGTCCTCACAATCAAAGGCAAGGGGCGAATGTGATTAAGATTGTGAACGAGAGTTTCACCTTGCTATGCTGGAAATAAAACTTCTCAAACAAAATTCGTATGAAAACTAAATAATTAGGAAAACTAAATTCACATGCCGATAAATCGTAATAGAACATTTCATATCATATGCAGATTCATTCCAGAGAGCTTGCAATGCATCCCCTGTTCTGTACAGTGGGTGACAAAAAATTTAAGCCGTTTTAGGAAATTATATTTAATAATCCCTCAACACTCAAATTTGGAGAGCAAAAAAAAATAAAAAATTCTTCCCATTTAAAAATCATTGCAAGATTGGAAACTACTCACTACTCAACGCTGTAGCTGGCGAAGAAAAATGTTTACTCAGCATACTAGATGACATTTTATGAAGTAAAACTTTATTTTGATTATTATTATTTCAATCAAAGAGCGCCCGGTTTTCTGGATAGACACTAGTGTGAGGAAGCATTTCAAAGTCAAAGTACTGCAGCTGTGACAGAATGGCAGTGGTACTGGGGAGGTTATTTAAACTTGCACCCCCATTCAAGTCCAAGATCTGCAGCTGTGATAGGTTGCCAATGGTATGAGGTAGATTATTCAAAGTTATAAACTCCTTCAAATTTAAGTGCTGGAGCTCTAACAAGTTGCCAATGGTAGCAAGGAGGCTATTTAATCTATCACATCCTTCCAAGTTCAATTGTTTAAGCTGTGTTAGATTGCCAAAGCTATCAGGAAGGTTATTTAACCTATCACATCCTTCCAAGTTCAAGTGCTGCAGTCGTGACAGGTTGCCAATGGTTTCAGGGAGATTATTTAACTTATCACACCATCTCAAATTCAAGTGTTGCAACTGGGACAAATTGCCAATGGTATGATGAAGGTTGTTTAATCTTTCACACCTTCCCAAGTCCAAAAGTTATAACTGTGATAAATTGCCAATAGCATTAGGGAGATTCTTTAGCCTATCACACCCTTCCAAATACAAGCATTGCAGTTGTGAGAGATTGCCGATGCTATCAGGAAGGTTATTTAAGCTTTCACATCTCCCCAAATCTAAGAGCTGCAGCTCTAACAAGTTGCCAATGGCATAAGGGAGGTTGTTTAAGCTTTTACAGCCTATCAAATTCAAGTGTTTCAACTGTGATAAGTTGCCAATGGTGCAAGGAATATTATTTAAGCTTTCACACCTTCCCAAATCTAAATGTTGCAGTTGTGATAAATTACCAATAGTACCAGGAAGATAATTTAATCTATCACACCATCTCAAGTTCAACTGTTGAAGCTGTGACAGGTTACCAATGGTACGAGGGAGATTATGTAACCTATCACACCCTTCCAAGTACAAGCTCCGCAGTTGTGACAGGTTGCCAATGGTGTGAGGAAGGTTATTTAAACCTTCACAATAATACCATTCCAAGTGATGCAGCTGTGATAGGTTGCCAATAGTGTCAGGGAAGTTATTTAAGCCTTCACACCCTTTCAAGTACAAATGTTGTAGCAATTGTATATTAAGAAGTGAAAATATGGAGGAGACAGAAAGGGTGTCGAAGAAATGGCAGTCATTTAGTTGCATAATCTTCAATTGCCTAATATTGCCAGCAATTATGTAGTGACGCAGTTTCCTTAGTGCTCTATCTATCTTTCTTATTGCTATAAGGATCTCCTTCAGTGCTCTATTCTTCCCAACTGCAAAGGTACAATCTTCTAACTTTAACCATATCAAACTCTTAGGAAGCATAGCCATCGTGTCTTCTGTCAGGACATCAATGGGCATATTCTGCAAATGAAGATAGCAAAGTCCAGGTCTGCACATCATTTTAAGCCTTTGTAGATTGCCTCCATTGAGCCGAAGGCGAGAGAAATTGATGTTGGATATGGTGCTTGAATGGGCAGCCTTCTCTAGTCGAGTACCCTCTTTCTCCCATAGTCGGGTACCCCTTTTTTCTTTTTCAGCAATCAACCGCCCCATGTCTTGCAAATGGTCATGCATATCAAATATACCTCTGTCCTCAATCTTTATTAGTAATTTCATCGAAAGATAACATACAGCACTGTCTACCATCTTGTACAAGGATTTCCAGAGAACAATAGGAAATCTTTTGTTTTCCCCAATAAAGAAGCAGGCAATGTCGACAAACATTTCTTTTTCATCATCACTAAGAGCGCTATAACTGATGTAGAGTCTTTCATGAATCTCTGGGTTGAGAATAATGTTTCGAAGAGCATCAGTCCAACAACCTATGTTATCCTGCTTATTGTATAAGTAGGATCCAATGACTTCCAAAGAAAGAGGATGCCCCTGATAAGCTTTCACTATTCTTTTAGTCAGATCTTCATAACTAGGACTTGGAGATGTTCTAAGAAAGGCATGCCAACTAAATAATTGGAGACCTTCATTTATCTCCAATCCAATCATCTCATGGATGCATGAGGATGGAATCCCAACAACATTGAGAATGTGTTTGTCTCTGGATGTTATAATAATTCGGCTGCCAGGAACTAGCCAATCCCCAACCAAAGAATTCAATTGTACAATAGTATCCACATCATCCAAAATAAGTAGGAGACGTTTTCCTCTCAAACGATCTCTAAACAAAGATATGCCCTTGTCAACACTGTGCACTTTTCCATCATATCTAGTTAGCTCTTCCAGAAGTTGTTTCTGTACATTTGTGAGGCCTATGGAATCTGCAGCATTGGTACGGACATTAAATACGAAGGAGGCAGCTTCAAAATCAGAATAAATTTGATTGTAGACAGCCTTTGCAACTGTTGTCTTGCCAATACCACCAATACCCCATATTCCAATTTTAACCACATCATCCACTGAATTTAGATTTAATTTTTGAATGAACACATTCTTCACATTGTCCAATTCTACTAGATACTTGGCAACTTGTAACGGCACTCTATCCAATGTCCTAATTATGTCATTCACCAGAGTCTTTACTAGCCGAGCTTCATAGCTGCAATGGCAAGGTAGGTCATTAGAAATCACAACCTATAATTATTATCATTCCACTGCTTTACAAAAAGTAGCAAGAAAGTTGGAAAATAAAACTTCAAAAAAACAAACGTGGAAAATCCACTTTCTTTTGTACATAGTTATGAAAGGAAGTGTCCAAAAATTTTTTAGTGTTATCTTTAAGTTTGAAAGTTTATTAGTGTTTTAAAAAAGTTTGAGTAAAAAAAATGATTTATCATAGATTTTTAATTTAAATTGTTTGTAATTTTTCATCATTATTATTTAAGATCATATTACATGACACATTTCTATATATGGATGACTCCATTCTATACTGCTTTCTATGTTTCATTCTCTTACATTATAATCTTTATATTGATTTCTATGCTTCTTGGTGATGATGGATCATGCAATACATAATCTGAAACTACATATCTCCATGAAATGTGGAAACTAAACCACTTAAAAAAATGATTGATTTGTCTATTTGAAATAAATTAAATATTAAAAGAAATATAGACAAAAAAAAGGTTGAGTAATGACATAAAAGATTTTAACCAGCTTATATATATTCAATAACATATATAGAATAAGCCAAGAGATGTCCTTTTCCAAGACCCTTATTGCAGTTTAATGTGATAAATTGATTAAAAAATAGGCACATCAAGAAGGCTTATTCAAATATATATATATATATATATATATATATATATATATATATATATATATATATATATATATATAATTAGTAGTCCTTGTACAAATTGGAAGGTATTAAATAAAATTAATATATGATTGAACCCTAATTGAACCATAACTCAAGAATTACTATAATGGCTATAATTAGGGTTAGGGTTAGTGTTAGTTTTAAGGTTTGGGTTATGGTTAGGATTAGGGTTAGGGATTAGGTTTAGGGTAGGGTTAGAGATAATTATGATTAGACTTAGGATTAGGGTTGAGGTTACAATTAAAGTTGAGGTTGGGATTAAGGTTGGAATTGGGATGGTGGTTATAATTAGAGTTAATATTAAGGTTATAATTGGATCAATACATAGTTCAATCAATTTTATTAAATATATAAAAGTGATTATTGAACCAATTCTCATGCAACAATTAATTTACATGGCTTTCAGTGATTACACTATTCAACCACCCATTCTTTCACTAACGCATTATCCATAAAAGCCAAACTGGTAGACATGTATGGACACAGCAACACTAATAAACATCATGCAAAAAAAAGAAATTAAAAATAAGGATTTGGAGGCTAACAAAGATGGAATAGGGGTACAAAAAACATTACGTTGCAATAAAAAATCCTGGTTTTTACAAAATTGGAGTATTATGAATTCGAATTGTGAAGACTGGAATGTGAAAACAAAAGAAACATTTGAACCCTATCTACGACATGTTTCCAGAATATAGAGCTTCACCGCCCTTCCCAAAACTGGTGTGATCCTTTCAATAAAAAATAGCTAAAAATAAATGTTCAAACCAAAATACAGAAATCTGAACGTAAATAATATTTGGGTCTGTAATTTATGCCTTCCTATAACGCCCTCAACTACACTCCAAAGCAAACTGTAGCAGCAAATACCTCTTGCAGTACTCAAATTTATTGAATAACTCAATTGATTGACTTTACAAACGATTCATGTTTATGAAAATATATGGAAGATGATTGTCGTGTTGGAAATATAATCTCAGCTTAATTAATTAGATATTTTATCAAATAAATAAGAAATAATATCTAGAAATTAAAAATATAATTCATGAGCCATCCTACCAAGAACGGATAAAATATTAAATATCCATGGCTTATAAGAAATTTTGTTAACAATTTAATCAAAAATAGAGAATAAACTTACAAATTTAAAATATAATCCCTGGATCATCATGAGCGAAAATAGATAAAGGTTAAAAAATAAAAAATTAATTAGTTCATTATTTACCCTTGAGTTATATCCATGGACCATCCTGAGCGAGAGCAGATCTGTAGAATGGCCTTCTTCCACCCATCAATCTCTCCTCTTGGGTATCGATCTGAACGGCCATAATGTTTGAGGAATGATTCCTTATACGGACTGGACTCGTTTTCAGGGTATCTAACATGAGTTGGATCCACATGGTAAAACAGGGGAATAATCAAACCAGGGGTCCTCAACATTGCAGCGGCCTCCTTGAGACACCAAGCCGAGTCCGCATAGCCTTGGGAAAATATAGGAATGCGTATGACACTGCTCTCGATTGCTTTTTCCAAGCTCAACCCAATTATTTCCCCCTTTTCCAGTTTTTCACTGTCTAAGAAGACAACTAATCCTGCTGCGGAGAGAGCTTGATAGAGATGATCAACCAGAGTCTTTCTGACATCTGGTCCCCTGAAGCTCAAAAACACGTGAGAGCTCTTATCGCTTTGGAAGACAAGTTTAGTTGTGGGTGGATTGTACATGACAATGGTAGGCACTGAGGAGGATCCAGCAGAAGTAGAATCAGATGTAGATGGTGCGTGCTACTGTTAGAAGTAGATGCCATGATATTTGATTGAAGTGAAGGAAAAGATAAGGAGCAAATGAAAAGAGACTTGTTGTTGTTCAAGGGTTAAAGGGCAAAGTATATAGGAGATGAGAGAGGGGCTGCGTAGACGGCCAGCCTTAAAGAGCACACACTAAGCTCTTTGACTACTTGACTTTTCTAACTCCGTTCCGTCCGTTTCTTTTTCTGTTATTAATATATAAACCGCATGTTTGAGGTTAACCGTGTCTGCACTCCACCTGTTCCCGCCCCGCAGTTACATTCAAATTGGGCTGCGGATGCTTTTAATTTTAAAATGTCTTCCTTACCTCTCAGTTGATGCCAACGTCACGGGCTCTATTTTGTGGCTGCTTTTTGTGCAAGGGCAAGTTGTATGGATTGCAATGAATGGAATTGGAGGATATGCACAGAATGCATTTGTTGAAACATTCACGTAAATGCAAGTGGCAGGTGTTTGCTACAGGCTCGCACAGGGCAAAGTATCCAAATATTTAGGTGTTTAGTTAGGAATTTAATTCACTTTTTTAATATTTTAAAAATTAAAAATTTTAATTAACTAATTTTTTTTTAGATTTTTATTATTTTTTTATCTGATTGAGTCACGTTTTCTGTCACATTCTTTTTATTGTGGAAGTTTAATAAATATTTCCTTGCCACTTGTTCCAGGTGTGACATTTGGAAGATGTCCATGTCATATTTAGGTTTATGTAGGGTTTTTTAAGAGGGAACTATGTCATATTTAGGGTTATGTAGGGTTCATGAGTATTTTTTCTTAATTTTTTTTGATGAAGTAAATAGAAATTTTAAAAGTTGTATGTAACAATAAATAAAATCGAAATTCTATTATAAGAATATAATAAATTACGTATAAAAAAAAAGTTGTGGATCAACTATTAAGAAAAGGATGACTTTGACCTTGAGTTCTAATTCAAGATTTCTCTTTTTCTTTTTTATTCTTGGTTATAGATATTTTTTTGTTTCTATATGATGGACCTAAGACCCTATTTTTGTAAAATTTGTTTTCAAAAAAAAATACATAGGAGAATAAAAAATAGAAATTTTATTGATGAAACTATCCTAAATTAATAAAGTGGATGCTCTATCTAGAGGTTACCTCCTCAAAGTGGTTGTATGAAAATAATAACGACGTTTTATTTCTCTTGTTTTGTAATATTTTTTATTTTGAATATAATTTATCTTGTAGGATCATTACAAGTGACATACAAGCTCTTTTTAGGGCAATGCCTATGT